>NC_136897.1:28618924-28656424 GCF_949152265.1 Phoxinus phoxinus
CGAGAGAGACCGTGGAGGATAAGAGACCTCGTCTCCTGAAGGCCCTGAAAGAGGTGCACACACACACACACACACACACACACACACACACACACACACACACACACACACACACACACACACACCAAAACTCATCCTAATGACACATGTGACACTCGTCATCATCAGAGACTGATAATCTGACGTGCTAGTTTGTGTGTGTGTGTGTGTGTGTGTGTGACTCCACATACACCCGATGCTTCGCTGTGTTGTGTTTGTGCACATCATTCATCAAGCGGTCACTCTTCCTCTAACTGAGTGACGTCTGTTGTTCTGCAGCTCGGAGACTTTTATCTGGAGCTCCACTGGGACTTCCAGAGCTGGGGTGAGTGGATTAATGAGGATCTGTGCGTTCGTGTGTGCTTCAGTCATTAGAGTCGCTCTTTATCGCGAGGCTGTTAGTCGATTGTGTGTGTGATGAGCCACAGGACGGAGCTCAGCGTGCGTGCGCGTGTGTGTGTGTGTGTGTGCGGTGATGATGTCATCTCTGTGGGCGTGGACTCAACACTGACACTCCCCCTGCTGGACAGACACTGTCACTGCGGTCCTGATGAAGCTCTACCTCTGCATGAGGATATTGAAGATTTCTTATGATAATTAAGAGTTTTTAATACTCAGATTATCATTATTGTAATACATTATATATATATATATATATTAGGGGTGTGAAATGATTAATTGCATCCAAAATAAAAGTTGTGTTTGCATTATATATGTGTGTACTGTGTATAAATATTATAGAAATATTTTATATCTATCAATCAATAATTATACACAGTACACACACACATATTATGTAAACAGACTTTTATTTTGGATGCAATTAATCATTTCACAGCCCTATATATATGTGTGTGTGTGTATATGTATTTTATATCAATTATCTATTAATATAATAATATTATATAACGTAATAAATAATAATAAATGAAAAATTTAAAATACAGCATTTAGTCCAGAAAATACAGCAAGGTGCAGTTACTTTTATTTTAGTATCGTTAATATACTAATATTTTATTTTTATATTTTAAAACATATTTTATGGTTTTAGTTTAAGTTTTAGTTAACAATAACAACCCTGATATCTCATAACTTCAAGAATTTTAACTTGGAAATGTGATGAATTGCCATATAAATGTGTTTTTGTTTTTCTGGGGAGAAGTTTGCTCTGGTCCGGTTTAGGTTTGCTGAGGCTCTCTCTCTGTTTTCAACGAAATGTTGTGAATCTGCTCAGTCCATGTTTTGTATTCTGTGGCATTACATGGTGATTATATATTTTGCTGCAGATGTGTGTAAAAGTTGTTCATGTTCTGTTCCTCAGTGCCTTTACTGTCACGGATCTTGCCCTCAGACGCCTGCAAGATCTACAAACAGGGAATCAACATCCGGTACGTGTCGTCATCTCCTGTCGGCTCCAGATGAGTTTGTTAATCTGCAGCTGGCTAAAGGAGCGGTTCACTTCAGAATAATATACTCTCCCGCACGTCATCCAAGATGTTCATGTCTGTCTTTCTTCAGTGGAACAGAAATGCAGGTTTGTGAGGAACACACTCCAGATGTTCTCCGTATAGTGACTTCAATGGTCCAGCGGGTCGAAGGTCCAGATGTGAGTTTCAGCTTCAAAGTCTCTCACGATCCAGCCGAGGACTTAAGCTGCGTTCACACTACAAGCTTTGTCGCTGCTGGTCGCCAGTGGCTGGCGGTGCGGTCGCTAGTGGGCGTTCCCGCTACTGGTTGCCTAGTAATGTTTGTGAGTGACACTCACGGATGTTCCTCCATGTTGTCGACAACAAATCCGTTTTCTTGCCACTACAAACAAACATTTTGGAAGGAAAGTTCTAAATATAAATGTAATCAGTGTAACATGCATAATATTGAAGATGAACGAGAAACTGTGAGTGCTTTTAGCCATCGCGGGTATTTAACTGCAGCAAACGGGCAAATACCGTCTATATGTGTTCAGGACACCAGTCCGGCTCTGAGTCAGCGCTGTGAACACCACTGTATGCACACGGAGATACATCACAGCTTACAGCACAGTTTCTGACGGCTAATATTAGCTTCTCGTTCAGCTGGCCTCTGTCAGAGAGTGACGGATGATCACACGCTCCACTGACTTCACTCCTATTGGTTGTCGCTCTCGAAAGTCGCTCTTCATTTGCATAAAGTTAAACAGATCTCAACTTTGTCGCGTTGCCGGACACGCCCCATCAGGTCGCCAACGGTCATGATCGTGTGTCGCCGGAAAACGTCCGCTCCCCATTGAACTCAATGGTAACGTGTCGCTTGTAGTGTGAACGCACCTTAAGAGTCTTATCTAGACAAACCAGCGGCCATTTTATAACTAAATCCACATTTATATACTTTTAACCGCTGGTCTTCCACTAGCTCTGTGATGAAAGGTCACGCGTGTTCCGGGTCAGAAATGTAGAGTAGGACGAAACTCATTCTTATTTTCTCCTCCAACTTCAAAATCGTCCGACATCATTGTTTTACCTTTTATTTATTTATTTATTTATAAAGTGTTTGACTCTTTGCACATTGGCTTTGTAAACACTGGGTCGGTACTTCCGCCTACATCACGCTTGACCTTTCAACCTGATGATGTAATGTGTGGCGCATCACAGCGAGTGCAAGACCAGCATCTGTGGTTATAAAGTATATAATGTGTATTTCTATATAAAATGGCCACTGGTTTGTCTAGATGAGACTCTTATTCCTCGGCTGGATCGTGAGAGACTTTGAAGCTGAAACTCACATCTGGACCTTCGACCCGCTGGACCATTGAAGACACTATATGGAGAACATCTGGAGTGTGTTCCTCACAAACCTGCATTTCTGTTCCACTGAAGAGAGAAACGCATGAACATCTCGGATGACGTGCGGAGAGTAAATTATCAGGAAATTTTAATTCTGAAGTGAACTAATCCTGCAACGAGGGTGTATTTAGTAATTGTTTCTGTCACAGAATTATAGTGAAGTAACTCTGTAGAGTTTGTTTACGTTTGTGTTGTGTTATGATCAGAAATGTGAGTGTGTGTGTGTTTGTGCTGTAGTTTGGACACTACACTGATCGATTTCACGGATATGAAGTGTCAGCGAGGAGACCTGAGCTTCATCTTCTGTGGAGACGCCGCTCCCTCCGAGTCCTTCGTGGTTCTAGACAACGAGCAGAAGGTTTACCAGCGGATTCATCACGAGGTGCGTCCTTCGTCACCACTGCGCTGTGTGTGTGACGTGTAGCGGTGTAACGATGCCCTCATGTCACGATTCGATACATATCACGATACTGAACTCACGATATGATATTATTGCAATACTCATAGACATAATGGAGTTTTGATTTTATAAACAAAAAATGAACTGTTGATTAAAATGCTAAATTTGGTGTTACATCGTGTGTGTAAATGACCAGGATTGGACTTGTACTGGAAACCCAACACAGGACAATAGAGACTCCAGAACAACAATATTCATGATTCTGAAGCTGAAAATACTTAATTATTGTAGATTAATATGCTGTCACTGACTAGATATATTTAAAATAATGTAGGCCACTCTTTACTGGTAACATCAGACATTCGGCATTATCAGACCCACAAATATGCATTATTATACATTATATTTAACATTATATACAGTAGTTTAATGTAGAACTGACACTAAAACTCTGTAAACTTGAATTTAGTTTGAATATGAAATCCAAACATTTATATATATATATTAGGGCTGTCAAAAGATTAATCGCATCCAAAATAAAAGTTTGTGTTTACATAATATGTGTGTGTGTACTGTGTATAATTATTTATATATATAAAAACACACACAATCATGTATATATTTAAGAAAAATTGGTTATATTTATATATAAAATATTTATATATTATATAAATGTATATACAGTATATAAATGCAATTATTCCTTAAATATCTATATGAATGTGTGTGTATTTATACATAATAATTCTACACAGTACACACACACATATATTATGTAAACACAAACTTTTATTTTGGATGTGATTAATCACGATTAATCTTTTGACAGCCCTAATATATATATATATGGTTAATTATTATTATTTTTGGCTAGTAGAAGTTCTGAATGGTCGGTAACTTAAAAATTTAGTAGCCAATTTGGCTAGTGAGTGAAAAAGTTAATTTCAAATCCTGGTACAGTCCTAGTAACGTGTGTGTGTGTGTGTGTGTGTGTGTGTGTGTGTGTGTGTGTGTGTGTCAGGAGTCTGAGATGGAGACGGAGGAAGAAGTGGATATCCTCATGAGCAGCGACATTTACTCTGCAACGCTTTCCACCAAATCCATCACTTTCTCCCGCGCGCAGACCGGCTGGCTCTTCCGAGAGGACAAAACGGTCAGTGTGACCAATATCCAAGTATGAGATATGTGTGTGATGTAAAGTCGGCATGAAGAGGAAGTTGCACTCGTCTTTTCTTTGCTATTGTGACGTACACCGCCGTTCAAACGTTTGGGATCGGTACGATTTTTTGTGTTTTTAAACATTTAAAAAAATAGTTTTCTGTTTTCAACACTGATGATAATCATAAATGTTTCTTGAGCATCAGATCATCATATTATCCTGATTTCTGAAGGATCATGTGACACTGAAGACTGGAGTAATGATGATAAATTCAGCTTTGATCACAGGAATAAATTACACTTTACTATATATTCACATAGAGAACTGATGATCTACATTATAATAATATTGCACAATTTTACTGTTTTTTGTTTTTACCAAATAAATGCAGCCTTGCTGAGCAGAAGAGACTTCTTTTAAAAACATTAAAAATCTTACTGATCCTAAACTTTAGAACGGCAGTGTATATTCGAGAGAAACGCTTCTGGAACAAGAACACATGTGGGCGGGGCTTAATTGTGTCCACGGGAATTGATTGGATGGTTGTGGTTTGCTGATCTCATGTGAGTGACAGGTGGCCCCGCCCATCCCTGTTCTCTCCGGGTCTTTGGATGGCTTCTGAAAGCTCCTTGTTCCCATAGGAGCGCGTTGGGAACTTCTTGGCTGACTTCTACATGGTCAACGGTCTGGTTCTGGAGTCCAGGAAGAGGCGCGAGCACTTGAGCGAGGAGGACATCCTGAGGAACAAGGCCATCATGGAGAGCTTCAGCAAAGGAGGGAATCTCATCGAGCAGAACTTCGAGGTGACACACACTCTCTCTCTCTCTCTCTCTCTGGATCTCATCGCATCGCGTGTGGTTAGGACACGGTGTAATTGACCCTCTTTAAAGGGATAGTTCACTTTGAAATTCATTTTTGATATGTTTTATCTTACCTCAAGGGCATCCAAGATGTAGGTGTCTTTGTTTCCACAGTATTTTCAATTTTGATATTTTTAGGTCAAACCGTTCTTGTCTGACAGTCATATCATGCAGGTCTATGGGGTCCACCTCACACAGAGAAGTCCAAATTAAACATGATTTAATGACTCGTAAATGTAAGTACACATTGATGGCCTAAGACACGAAACGAGCCGTTTGTGTGAGAAAACTAACAGTATTTATATCGTTTTTACCTCTTGTAACACAGCCACGTCCAGGCGATCTGAGGGCGCGGGCGCTTCCTGGTGTGTGACATGTACGCAGACTGGTGCATAGATGTATACACTAGAATGTCGCCTTGGCTACGGCAGTTCATTGGAACGAATGTCTTTAATGCGTTTTCGTTACTGTTCGTTTTCTCACACAAACCGCTCGTTTCGTGTCTTAGGCCATCAATGTGTACTTACATTTACGAGTCATTAAATCATGTTTAATTTGGACTTCTCTGTGTGAGGAGGTGACCATAGACCTGCATGATATGACTGTCAGACAAGAACGGTTTGACCTAAAAATATCAAAATTGAAAATACTGTGGAAAAAAAGACACCTACATCTTGGATGCCCTTGAGGTAAGATAAAACATATCAAAAATTAATTTCAAAGTGAACTATCCCTTTAAAGTATGTTTAATAACGGCATCTCTCTCTCTGTGTCCTGACAGCCGACGAGGCGTCAGTCGCTGACCGCTCCGTCTCCGAACACGATCTCCTGGGAGGAATACATCACCGCTGAGACGGGAAAGTACGTCAGATATGAGCGTTTTTAAAGCTGGTTTCTAAATTGCGTTATATTAAACTGTGAAGGGTCATAGCACCTGCATATTGTTAGTCCTACTGTTAGTTTAACTGTTTATATGGGACCTTGGACCACAAAACCAGTCACATGGGTCAATTTTATGAAATTTAGATTTATAAATCACATAAAGCTGAATAAATAATCTCTCCACTGATGTGTGGTTTGTTAGGATAGGACAATATTTGGTCGAGACACAACTATTGTAAATCTGGAATCTGAGGAGCAAAAAAATGTAAACATTGAGAAAATCTCTTTTAAAGTTGTGCATTTATGTTCACGATTGTGCTGCATTCACTCACAAAAATACATGTTTTATATATTTACAGTAGGACATTTACTAAATATCTTCATGGAACATGATCTTAAAGGGCATATTGCAGGTTAGAGTACCCAGTGCGCCAATGTATAGAACAATAATGTAGGAACTAGATTTAAATATAAACATATACTTATAAAACGCTATTTAGGCTTCTGGAGTCGTTTTTGTGAGAAAATTTTACTTCCGCATTTGAAAACCGCCAAACCGGAACTGACGTAGCATGGGGGAGCGCGGTCAAAGTAAACAATAGGAAAGCAATGGATCGCAATGACAGTTCGGACTCTGAGGAAATTGTAGCCTAAATGTCAGCAATTAGGAGACAGTTTCCAGAGAAAGAGGGACATTATAAAGGTTTTGAATGGCCCCACTTGGTGATAATGAATAAAAAAATAATCACAATCACAACTTTCTTACTGTATAAAATTTTTATATGTAGAAACAGCCAACACAAACATTAAAATTCGGAGTACAGATTGAAAATGAACATTATATTATATTATAATAATAATAAGTGTCGGCTGCAGACTTGCAAGACATTACAAGTTTATGGAGGATACGTTAATGAATTAAATTAAGACAAGGCACATTTTGTAAAACAAATGTACAATAAGTGATCTCTGACGGATCCGTGAGCGTCATGTTTCCCACCGGTGGCCGACCCACATGCTGACGGCGGACCGGGCGACCCGATGAAGGAGCCGGGACAGTGTGCACATATCGCCGTCATCATATAACGTAACGTTAACTCATCATATCGCCGGGATTATAATCATGCAGTCTATAGTGAACGCTACACACTACCGCGTTTTTCAAAGCAGACGCAGAAGCGAAGTCCCATCTCTTACCCTGCACAAAACGCACACAAACACGGAAGAAAGCACCATCCTTTTTCTTGTTCGGAAACCTGTGGACTCGATGTCCTGACAGGCCATAATTCACAGTCATTTATCACGATAATTATTAATTGAAATACAATAACCACCGAAAACACACTGAATCACGACCGCTTCAACATAATACCAGCCTATTCTGCACTGAGCGAACGCAGCGCCGGCAAACGACTCCCCATTCTGACGTAATATGACGCGGTGGTGAAAAAAAAGCGCTTTTTCAACACGGTCAAGGAAACTGTCACGTTTTCTACTAAATTTGTGCCCTTATGTCTGGCAAAACAATTTTTAATCATGCATTTACTCTTCATATGGTATTTTCATACAAGGTTATATATTAATTCTGAAAAAAAAAAAAACCTGCAATATGCCCTTTAATATCCTCATGATTTTTGGCATAAAAGAAAAATGGATAATTTTGATCCGTACAATGTATAGTTGATATTGCCACAGATATACCCGTGCGGCTCCAGACTGGTGCTGTGATCCAGGGTCACATGTATAACGCTTTTCACAATACACACACACACACACACACACACACGAGTCCACATTACAGTTTAGAGATGTTCTGTGTCTTCAGGGCTCCTCATCTGGGCCGAGAGCTCGTGTGTAAAGAGAGCAAGAAGAACTTCAAGGCGACGGTGGCCATGAGTCAGGACTTTCCTCTGGGCATCGAGTCGTAAGTGTCCCGCGCTCTCCCCTTCCCGAGACTCATGTTTACTGATGATGTCATCTCATGCGACTTGTTTTACAGGCTGTTAAATGTTTTGGAGGTCATCGCACCCTTCAAGCACTTTAATAAACTCAGAGAATTTGTTCAGATGAAACTCCCGCCTGGATTTCCTGTCAAATTAGGTAAACGGACACATTTACTGTATTCTTTTGTAACATTATAAATGTCTTTACTGTCACTTTTGATCAATTTAATGTTTCCTCGATGAAGTTAAGTATTAATTTCTTTCCCAAAAAATAAAATAAAAACATAACTGACCACTAACTTATGAACGGTAGTGTTTAATGTTACAAAAGCTTATATTTCAGATAAATGCTGTTCTTTTGAACTTTGTATTCATCAAAGAATCCTGGGAAATAATTGTTTTCAACACTGATGATTTGCTGCTCAAGAAGCATTTATGATTATCAATCATCATATTAAAGTGATTTCTGAAGGATCATGTGACACTGAAGACTGGAGTAATGAAGCTGAATATTCAGCTTTGATCACAGGAATAAATTACATATTAAAATATGTTCAAATAGAAAACATTTAATTTAAATTGTAATAATTTTTCACCATATTACTTTTTTTTTTTTTTGAATCAAATAAATGCAGTATTGATGAGCAGAAGAGACTTCTTTTAAAAACATTAAAAATCTTACCGATCCAAAACTTTTGAACGGCGATGTCAAGACAAGTCTCCTTACTCTATAGAGAGCTTTAACAATATAGTTTCACAGCAGCTTTACAGTGATAACAGGATATTACAGTAACAGAGAGTGTTTAGTCTTTACAGCAGATCTAGAATAAAGTTATTGTCCAGATATATATTAGTTCTTTCAATCTATATATATATATATTTTTTTTTACTAGATTAATCACAAAGTTTTTCTGTGATTAATCGCGATTTAAGCGCAACTTGTAGGTTTTTATACGTTTTTAATATATTTTATAATGTGATAATTTCATAGTTAATCTCCAAATTAATATAGAGACAACATAAAACAGTATATTTTAAATACTTATTTAATGGCATCTTTTTATAAATGAAATTAGACAAAAATTAATTGCATGCGTTAATACGTTGACAGCACTAATATATATATATACAGTATTCAACATTTGAAGATGATCAAAACCTTTCATCAAAGTTATACATGAATTTTGAACAATACCCGTTCTTGTCGTAGGACAACTTTGATGAACTTTTTTTATCCACTTCAAATGTTGAATCCTGTATATAAATTTCCCAACTTTTATGTTAGATGCGATTAATCGAGTTGACAGCACTAATTCTAACACATCACCACCACCACATAACGCAGTCATGTTCACAATGTGTTGGGATTAGTGCTGTCAACTCGATTAATCGCATCTAACATAAAAGTTGGGAAATTTATATACAGGATTCAACATTTGAAGTGGATAAAAAAAGTAAACCAAAGTTGTCCAATCATGATTAATCGCGATTAATCGAGTTGACAGCACTAATTCTAACACATCTTCACCACCACCACATAACGCAGTCGTGTTGGAATTAGTGATGTCAACTCGATTAATCGGATCTAACATAAAAGTTGGGAAATTTATATACAGGATTCAACATTTGAAGTGGATCACCAAAATTCCAAAGTTGTCCAATCGTGATTAATCGAGTTGACAGCACTAATTCCAACACATTGTGAACATGACTGCGTTATGTTACGGTGATGATGATGATCATGTGATGATGATGATGATGATGATGTGATTCCCGCCCGCAGACATCCCGGTTTTCCCCACCATCACCGCCACCGTGACCTTTCAGGAGTTCCGTTACGACGAGTTTGACGAGTCCATTTTCACGATTCCCAGCGAATACAAAGAGGATCCCAGCCGCTTCCCAGACCTCTGAGCTGACCCAACTTACCCCGTCCCCCCCGCCTCTCCCACCTCCCGAGACGTTTGCAGAGGGAGACCGACGAGCTTCATGTAGAAAACACTTGTAACACGGACACAAAGGGATCGTGCTGAAAGAAAACGGGTTCCTCGTTCGCAGCTGCACTACATGATCAAACTGAGACTCAGGAGCTCAGGACATTACGATACGCTAGAAACACTTCACATCACTGTAACTGGCAGGAAATATGGCATTATAAATTATTACATACGCCGCGTTTTCATATATATATATCTTTGTACAACTGTTACAAACTTGTATACTTCACTTAAAGGAAACGTGTATATTTAGGAAAGAAGCGGAAGGTGTGTGTGTGTGTGTACATGATTTGAATTGTGTCACCGAATACAATGTAGATGTCATTTCTACAGTGTAAATACCAGCTTGTCCTTTGTGTTGCATTATGGGAAATGGGCTTGTCACTTTCTCCCTCACGGTGTTTTCTTTGCTTTCTCACATCCTAATAATAACTAGTGTTTTTGAGCCGGATGTAAATGTAGCAGGAACGTTTCGATGGACGGGAAACCTTCAGCCGCTGCATCCCGTCGGTTTGGTTTCACTTTTTCACCTTGATAGATGGATGTAAATAATTAAAATTTAAAAATGTTTTCCAATGTAGTATAATTGACATGTATAACTGACGAGTATGTTTATTGAGATATTAGTGACGTTTCCAGAGACGTTTGGTGATACGGCAACAACATCTTACTGGAGTGTTTTATATGTTTTTGCTGTGTGCCGAGGGAAAGGAAATCCCGTCATGTTTGCACCAGCAAAATCCCATCGGAAAAATTATTTTTATGTTTCTTGTTTTGTTTTTTCCTCCTCAGAATGTAAACGAGCTGCAACACTTCCATGACCCACTACTGGCTAGTGTGGAAAACTCTTGTGTTTTGCTGTATTCCTTTTTTATTTTTAATACCAGCTTCTTTCCCTGTGTTTGTTTTCTTTGTTTTTAGATTTGCTTTATGTCTTCAGCACTCACATTTTCTCCCAGATGCATTGAACTCCTTGATGTACACCAGGAATCTTGTATGAACCTGCTGGACTTTTACATGACAAATTGTAATTAATAAAATGTCCACGTATCAATCTCTTGTGAGGACTTGTTTTGGTCAAACTGTTTTATTAGCAAGATATCGATGACTTAGATGATATTGAAACTCATGAGGGGTGGTGTTTTCTGTATTTATTTTAAAGATGTAAACATCTAACCCAGGTGAAAAAAGGTACAAAGAATTGTAAACTATGGGTATACTGTGTCTAAATGCTACTCAATTAAAATTTAATTAGGTCACTTAAGTATCCACGTTTATTTGTTCTTAAAAGTAATTGTCGTTTTAGAAATTAGCTGAAGTAAATTTAATGCGGTTATAGCAACTGGTTAAATAAAAATTCTCAACGTAGTTCTAGAAACAAATATCAGCGGCTTGCTGGAATACTTGATTCTGATTGGTCAATCGCGGCGTTCAGCGGGAAGATATTCCACGAGTTTACGTGAATGCCGTTTAGACCGCTGCTTATTCGACTCGTACGCCTCAGAGAATAATTATCTGTATAAATTTATTCTCAAGTATAAATATTCCTTTAATACGGTTCTGCTGTGCCGAATGTTATATTGTATTGGACTTTTCTTTCGTAGGAAAATGACATTTTCAGGTAATGTTAAAAGGTGTCTCTTAGCTTTGAGTCAAGTTACTTTTGACTTCCATTATGGTTAAATTATTTTAAATATAGGTAGCTTTAAGTTTCTGCATTGACTAAACTAGTCTTGTGTTATTACGTTCATATAATGCGTGGAAAGTATTACCTCAGAATTTCGCGCCATTAGATTGTAGTCCTCGCGCATGAATATTTGAATTCAATTACCGCAAAAATGTTGAACTCTTGACTTGACATATTGAAAGCAGACTAAAGACCTTCAAAACATTTGATACAACGGGCTTCAGACTCAAAGGTGAGTGTATTATTTCTTCTTAACATCCCTAGCAATGGAGAAAATACGAGCCAAGAATTTTATATGAAGTTTTATTTTTGTAACATTGCAAACCGTACAGATAAATCAGTTTCTTAGCAAACTACAGTCTATGATGACGGTGTGTTCACTACAGATAAACACATCGCTGCAGACAGCTGGACTGTTGAATGGCCTGCGAGAGAAAGTAATCCAGTTTACATGGTTTCACAAACGTTCTGCAACTTTAAAAAGACAAACATCTTCCACCTAACTGAGGCTAACTATAAAAAAACGAATGCAATATCATTAAAAGAAAAAAAAGAAAAACACTGCTTGACAATGTTATCCAAGCACTTTTAATCAGAGGGTAATTGCTTTAAATAGAAACTGCAAACAGACACAGCGAATGGCATTTTTCAGGGAGAAATCGATTTCTACACTAAATTTACAGTATAACACCGTTCCACATCAGCCATGAGGAAAAGAAACAGCTCTAAAATCGGAGAGAACATTTTAAGACGAGCATGTACCAGTAAATACAGCAGATTCTGAGGATGCAGAGTTTTAAAAAAACCAAAAAGGAATGAGCGAGTTCAGAGAGGAAAGTTTTTAGACTGATCTAGGATGAGCTTTCCTCCATCTAAACTCTATTTAACAATACATCTCAAACACTGATCAGTGGGAAAGGGCTGTTTCAGTCGCTCATGTCCATGTCTTCGTCTCGCTGGTCTTCGCTGTTTCCGTCCGATTCGCCGCGACCCGCGTCATCGGCACTGTCTGCTTGAGGCTCTTTGACCTGCGGCGATGAAGCGGCGTCTGAGTTCCTCTCGCGCTCTTCTTCATGCTCGCTATCGTAGCCCTGCTCTTCCTCATCGTAATCCCTGGTCACCTGCGGTATACAGAATTCAGAAGCAGTTTTAAAGGGGCAGAATGTAATGTTGACAACTAGTGGTTGAAACCGGTATTGCAATCGACAATGGAAAGAGTTGCAACAAGCCTTGCACTGTAAAACGCATCTACGATATTCATCTGCATTTTAATATGCCTCGTCATATAGCTTTTTAGGTTGGGTAGAATCTGCAAACTTATACGTCCGGCTTCTATACGCCTAGGTTATGTTTTTAATATGCTTTAGGACACACCATGTACATCAAATTCATAAATCAACACCATTGCTGAGTATTTTCTCCTTAAAACTGCAGTCTCAAAAACACGGTTTGAAATCGCTGGTGTTTCTGACGTCACAAACTACCTTGTAACCAATCAGATCAACGTGTGATCGTCAACCAGTGGATCTCTGAGCAGACTGAGTGAGTGGAGGTGGGGCTCATTTGCATATTCATAGAATCATGTATTCTAAATGAGGGAAGGGTGTCGAGTTACATTCAAGATATTTTAAGTCATGAATAAATTTCTCTAAAGGAATAAACATTTAAATAGTAAATTTTATCCCTTAACTCATCTTTGATCACCAAAATTAGATAACATAATAGAATTTGACAGTCCTAATCAGATGTCATGTGGCAAGATTCCAGCGATAAGCAATTTGTCTATACCAAATAAGACAATCAAAAATCACAGCCAATCAGAACAGCATGTGGGCGGAGTTACTATGCAAATGCACTCGCATTAAAAAGATAAGTTTTTTAATATTCATACATATTACACCATTTTAACTTTAAAAATACACAGTGACAAACAATTTAATATAGAATACCTAATTTCCTATCATTTATTTTCAAGATCTGAGGTGAATTATCCATTGTTGCTTTTAGGGCCCGTTTACACCTGGTCACTTCATGCGTTCTCAGATCTGATAGCCAGCCGATCGTGAAGAGACCAGGTGTAAACGCCCTCCGAAACACTTTTGAGACGGAATTAAATCCGATCGCTCAAACCACATCAGGAGATCTGAGACACGCTCCAGACCAAACTGCACAAGTGTAAACGCATCTGGTTGTTAAAAACCACATAAGTGACGCCGGACCACAAAACCAGTCACATGGGTCAGTTTTCAGATATTTTGATTTATAAGTCACATAAAGCTGAATAAATAAGCTTTCCAGTGATGTGTGGTTTGTTATGATAAGACAATATTTGAAAATCTGGAATCTGAGGAGCAAAAAAATGTAAACATTGAGAAATCTCCTTTAAAGTTGTGCATTTATGTTCACGATTGTGCTGCATTCACTCACAAAAATACATGTTTTATATATTTACGGTAGGACATTTACTAAATATCTTCATGGAACATGATCTTAATATCCTCATGATTTTTGGCATAAAAGAAAAATGGATAATTTTGACCCGTACAGTGTGTTGTTGGCTATTGCCACAGATATACCCGTGCGGCTCCAGACTGGGTTTGTGCTCCAGGGTCACACATGTAAATTTTACTCCTCACAAAATGTTAGAAAACAAACACGTGAGCTTGTTATAGGCTATAGGACATATGGCGCTATCGCAACACGCATCGCTGCAGATCATCTCTTTAGCAAGCCAACGCGCAAAATGGCGCAAATAAAACAGAAAGCAGTCGCAGACGCTTAAAACACAATCATCTTCTTCATTAAAAGTAGTGAGACTAAATGTTCTTACCGGTGCTGATGCCGCTCTCTCTCCTATTGAATTTAGCTGATGATAAAAAAACAAAAAACAGCTCATATCTGTTGCTTTCGCTGACGTAAACTTCGTTAAATTTGCATATAGCGTGGGAGATCGGATTTATATCCGGTTTGCGGAGACACTTATGTGGGCAAGTGTAAACGAAACCGTTTTAACAAGTCAGATATCTGATCAGTAAAAACATGAAATGACAGGTGTATGGCTATAAATATCACAAAATGATCATTAAACTCATGAAATTCTTTGGTAACACTTTACAATAAGGTTCATTAGTTAACATGAACTAAGAATGAACAATACTTTAGCATTTATTCATTTCAAAATGTACTAATACATTATTAAAACCAAACATTAGTTAATGCACTGTGAACTAACATGAACAGCTGGATTTATATTAACTAACATTAACAAAGATTAATAAAAACTGGAACTAAAAAAAAAAAGAGCAAAACATTTGTTAATGTTAATTAATACATTAATGACCCTTATTGTAAAGTGTTGCCAATTCTTTGAACATGAAATACAGCATATAATCAGCATATAATGAGGTTATAATGGTCATATGTTGCTGAAGCCGTGACGCCGCAGAAATAGAAACGGTTTCTACAACAGGAAGACGTCACGGCTGACGAACACGAGTCGTACCTTCACATCTCCCTTCTCACTGTCAGACTTCCTGTCCCGGTCCTTGTCCTTGTCTTTGCTCTTCTTGCTGGTGGAACGTTCCCTTTTTTCACGAGTCCTTTCCCGATCGTCTTTCCTGTCGCGGTCTCGCTCGCGCTCTTTATCCTTCTTTTTCTCTTTCTTGTGTCTGAGAGAAACATGCAGTTTTGGGGTTAAAGCGGGTCTGAGAAAGGAGAGAGTGTGTGTATTTGTGTATTAATGCTAATATTTTTATACTCAATGCTATATTTTCTAAATGTCAATCACTTGTTATCAAACAAGTATTCATTACTTCAATGAGCTCATTGTATCTGACTGCATTAAATTATTCTTAAAAACTCTAATTATCTTTGCGACGGTAGTGAATCAAAACTAGCTTTAGCTGGACAATAATTTATTCTAGAGCTGCTGTAAAGCCTGAACACTGTTACTGTAATTTCTTCTTACCAGTAGGCGCGTTTCCATTACAGATTTGCACAAAACTTTCACGATTGTTTTCTAAATGTCGACAATAAACGATTGCGAAATGGTGGCGTGTCCATTAATCGATTTTATGAGACTAAATTTTTTCCTCACGTGATAATCATTCCAAACATCATGGTGACAGATGTTGTAGGTTTATATATATCCAGTCACCGCACTGGCCATTATTATTAACGGAAGGAGACGTGTGTGTGTGTGTTATCCAATCATTAATGGCGAGGAAAGACTCTTATACTGTGAGCGGCTCATATGTTGTGAACTCAGTTCTGCTTCGAGGTCTTGATTGTGGCGTATCTGTGAGGTTTATAATCCAGTATTCCTGGAATTATTTTGTCTTTTATGAGTTTAATAAAGAACTGAGTCTCGTCTTCTGTCCAAACACACCGCGTCCTCTACGTCAGGTGACTGTAAATGTGCAAAAACTGTTTCCATTGCAGTTTTGCTAAATATTTATTTTTCGAATCGCCTGAAAACCTCATTTATTTTTGCGATAAATGAGAGTTTTTGCAAAATTTACGTGTTTCCACTGGGCGTACTTTCAATTCGCAATTTGAAGGGTAACGGAAACACGGCTACTGTAAAGCTACTTTGAAACAATCTATATTGTTAGGAGCGCTATATAAATGAAGGAGACTTGACTGATAACAGATCACTCTAAATTGTAATATGGACTCATGCATTTTCTGTAAAGCTGCTTTGAAATGGTGTATTGTGAAAAGCGCTACACAAAAACGTGAATTTAATGTTATTACCTGCGAGGAGACGGGGAGCGGGACAGTTTTCTCTTGGGAGATCGAGACTTCTTAGGTGATCGAGTCACGCTGCGACTTCTCCTGTGCCGTTTGCTGGAGAGAGAAACATTTGCGGGATCAAGAGCAGCTCTGACCGGGTGTAGACCACAATCATTTCTGCACTTCAACACATTATGCGTTTTGGCTACTCATTTACATAACAGATTTCAAAAGTGCATTTTTATTTATTTAAATTATAAAGTAAACTACAAAAACGCAAATGTGTCATGCACATGCGTGTTCAGTCTATATGCGTGTAATATTTCTTTACAAACTGACATTGCCATCTAGTGGCTTGGCAGCAGAATACAGCATTCGGACAGATACTGTAAAATCAAATTCCAGGACTTTCAACACTACAATCAGAGATCTCATTTATCCAACAATATCTTATAAATTCTAAAAAAGGTAAATGGATAAAAATAAACCAAAATGGTACAGATAAAGTGCAGCAGATGCAGTGACTGCGGTAACTAACCACTGAAGGACACTATGACATGGATATCGCTTTCCTTACTCAAACTGTTTTTCTCACATTAATACATGATTGCCTTAAAGAATAAAAGCTGTATCATACTTGAATATTTATAAGAGCAATATCACACTCATAGCCATGGGAAATAACTATATCAGACGGACTGCATCTTTAATTTTGGGTGAAAAGATACATTTTCTATGAATAATTCAAGCACTTTAAGTACTTCATACAAATGGCTGTTTTCAAGGGTAATTATTACCTAAGTATTGAGTATATTAAATACCTTGTAAGATCCCGGTTTTTAGTCGTTTTCATGGACCTGTATGAGTGGGGATCGTATTGACAACATTATCATCTGTATGCAGAAAAGGAAAAACTAGCCCTAACTTTAGCACATCGTTGTAGTGTAAACGTACCCTTAGTCTCACAAGATGTACTTGTGAAAAAAGGTTGAATAAACTCAACGGGCCTTTTATCCGCAATGTGAAAATGCAGATTCCAATAAATAAAAATGAAATTTTAAATGATTTTTGGATGAATCAAAACTGGGGCTTTTTGATTACTAAAATTTAACTTAAAACAGAATAAAAAAATAAATTAAAAAAATCATAATGTGATAGGGCTGTACACTCACCGGCTGGTGCTGCGGGACCGTCTGGCGCTGCTGTAGCTTTTCGGTGGAGTTTTTGAACGCTTTCGGATCTTTTCCTCCTTCCTCCGATCTCTACATCAAAAACAAAACAAACATCTGTGAGGAAACGGACCACTAGCATCGCACCACTAAACCCTGAGAAACCAGAAGTTTGACAACTTAGGGCTGCGCAAAAAAAATAGATTTTCCGATTAATCGCTTTTTAAATGTGGTCGATTCAAATTAAGTAAATGCTTTTAGGACGTAGATTAAGTATGTCCCAAAGCTTGTCTACTATGCACTTCCTCTTCACAAAAAGAGTAAATACTTTTATGGCGCAGTATAAGTAGGCGAACTGAGACGCAGCCCTAGTGATGGCGAACTCACCTGGACCTGGAGCGTCTGCTGCGATCGCGGGAATCCGTCCTCCTCCTCCTCGGGCTCTTTGACCTCCTCCTGCTCCGGGAGCGAGACCTCCGTCTAGAATGACTCTTAGAGCGCCTGCGGTCACAACACATGGGATTCAGATTAGCCCAGGACTGGATAGGAATATCAGCTTAAATTGACGATTAAAGCGTCTTCACGAACCTGTGTCTGGAGCGGGACCTGGACCTCCTGCGCCGGGATCTGGACCTGGATCTCGAGCGCTTGCGTTTATCATCCTTTTTACCTGAAGAAGCGAACTCTTTAGCACAGCGCCCTCATGTAAAACTAATACATTTTATACAGACACCATTTTATAGGTTTTCACTAGTGTGTGCAGGACACTATAGTTCATTTCTGTAAGTGAGGAGAGCAAAATAAAGTAATTCGTGACATTATACCCAATAACTCTTCATACAGAGACTACCAGTGACATTTATTAAAATCTGGGCCCAGAAATGATTGGGACACTTTGAGCTGATAATGTTTTCTTCAGTGTTTTGTCTGTAATTGCTAATGCTCTTTTTACACACACACTGAACACAATGAAGCATTGCTTGGTCACTGGTTGAGCTAAACTGGTATTATCTAATTGTGTAGTTACATTTATCAGCTGACAGATATTCAATTCATGTGTGACAGTCTAACAGAAGATAGACAAAACCTGTCAAATATCAACGTTCTGCTCATATTTTATCACCATTTTATAAACTATAGCGAATAAACGGTGATAACGTGAGTGAGTAAATGTGTGTTTGACTGTATATGGATTTGCTGTAGTGTCTGTCCACTCACTTCCAGGCTCGATGGCGGCGGAGATCAGAGATTGTGCCTCTCTCACTCTCTTCATGGCTTCTTCGATCTCTTTATTGGAGGCGTCCGCCTTCAGGCCCGGGGTCAGGTTCAGCCCAGCGGCGAGAGGGTTCAGCCTGCAATCACAGTGAGTTACTGATGAGAACACAATGAACCTCCATTAACCCTTCGCAGGGAGTTTGATTGACAGGCAATCTGACCAATCATAATCCGCCATTTTTGTCCGACAAAGCAGTCAGGAGAGTTAGTAGATTATTATGGGAGGATTTGAACTTGAATAACGGAATGTACTGATGTCTTTCCGCAGTTAAAATATTCCTTCATGTTTATTTGATGCTATATATGAACTAGAAGGAAGAGATGATCGGTTCACGAGCTAACTTTATTTAACTGAGGCTCTACAGCGATCAGTCACATTTAAGAGCCACAACAGTATTTATTGTTTAATTTCTTTAAAAAAGGACCACATTTTTAAGTTGAGACCGTTTCATATCTAAAGTAAGCTGGTCTGTGTCTGTCAGTGTCCTCTCTGCTCCGCGATGTGTTTTTCACTGTGAGAACAAGTGTGGCGTGAGAGAGGCGTGGCTTGTCGGACATAGCAACAGTATCTAAAGGGGGCGGAGTCAATTAGACGAGTAGAGCCCTATTACAAGGTATATACAGGAATCATGGAGTTAAATTTAATATATTTTAAGAACTTTAATACTCTTGCCACGTAAAGTTTTAACCGGTTACATCGGCAACTTTACATTTACATAAACTTATATTTACTATAGATTGATTGTAAGATAGCACAACTTTGTGATAATCTTATCAATGCAACAATTCAGAAGGGTGGGAACGAAGCACAAGATAATTCATTAAGTGACTAACCCAATGCTAGGTTTATCTAGCGGGATTCCAGAAACTAAACTACACAGAATCCCACTATTCGCATACGCAATGATTAAATTCAGGCAAAATTCAGCATACAACCTCTTTGGACAAATATAGCCTACATAATGAAAAGCTGATACAAAATTTAATACCCTGGAAAATGGCATTTGAGACCTTTTAAGGGACTTCATTTTCTCTAAATGTATCTATCAAAGTAATACTTTAAGACCCCACGTATGACACCCTGCATGATTACTGAGGTGGAGAAAATGTGGACGGGAATCACAGAATCCAGGGTATTATGGGGTATAAAGCACAATTTCATGGAAATTGGCAAATTTTGGATGAATAAAATCAAATGCAGGATTGTATACTCAATCAAATTGTAATATGGACTAGTGTGTGAATACTTAAGACTGCATGTTGTGCTCTACTACACAAACTCAAGTCTGTATGATGCTCATCTGAGTCTTAATATACGAGCACATGAACATCATAAAGCTCTGAGTCACTTCTTCAAACTATCGGCAGATACACAAACACAGCTCTCCGGTACAACCCGCCAAAATAAAAGTTTGGTTTCACTTGAAGAAATTGAGATAAAAATATTCTGTAGTCCGTTTCAGGATTTAAATTATTTGGACATGCTTTTTAAATGACTAAAATTTAATCCAACCATTAAAATAAAACTAATTAAGGACTGGTTTCACAGACAGGGCTTAGATTAATCCTTAATTAGGACATTTAAGCAGCTTTTATAAACAACACTTGTGTTCATCTTAAGACAAAACAGTGACACTGATATATTTTAGGATATATTAGTGCAAGTTTCAACCGTGAAACTTGAAAGTCTGGGACTAGCTTAAGCCTTATCGGTGAAACCGGGAGGAAAATAAACCAGAATGAAAGAAATCTGATTTCATACGACCCTAGATGATATTGATGGACTTACTTGGGGTCTATGGATGCCATAAGCTTCATAAGCTGCTCAGCCGATAAAGTCTAAGAAGAAAAACACGAAGATTAGTGAAAGAGTGAAGCATGTCTGGTGCACAAACGCTTCTGTTGAACAGGGCTGTAGTTGGAGGAGCTGAGAGATGTCAAACCTGAGGGTTTATATTGGGCGCCGCCATTGCCAGAGCTGCCATGGGGTCCATGTTCGGCCCTCCAAGACCGCCAAGAGAAACACCACCAATCTGACAACAGACAAAACATAATAGTTCAAAGAGGGGTTTACAGCACCAAGTCCAAGCCTATCATTTACTAACAAACTAGAATTTTAAGGCGAGACACGGCAGGCAATAACATCGTTTTATTTTTACTGGTCAATTTTGAGATTTGTCTTCAATAACATCTTTCAGATGTGTGTTGAAAAAAAAGTCAGAAATACACATTTAGGTCTTTATTTTACTAACTGTGTCTGTAGATTTCTCATAAATTCATCAAAAGTTGGCGTTATAAATCATCATGATCCGTGATCTCTGTCTGCACCGTCTCACACACACCGTTAGAAAGCTCTCTCTCTCCTGTACAATGCTGTCAGATCAAATATGGTAATTTCCTTTTTATCAGCAACCAATCGTGAAAGTAAAAGGGCTGAATGCGCAATCTCATTGGCTGATGATAAATCTTTAAAGCCCGTTTTCTCAAAATGACTTTTCTCTCATTCTCCAAGTCTGAAATCTCCACTTCAGTCGCACCGATACACACCAAACCTTCCAGTCTTGTGCCTAGTTATATTATGAAGACGTTTACAGGGGGATTTGTAAATATATTATTCCTAGCCTGATTTATATAACATTTATTCCAAAAAACATGGCGAAAATATATTTTTTAAGGCTACTGACAGTATATTCTGATTTACAGGATAACATAAGTAGATATCCATACATCCCTCTGTACTTTTTTCCCCCATCTAATGTGAACACAATGAAAAAATTATTTTTAACCAATTCTCAGATTTAAAATATATGCAAATTAGCGCATATTCAATAAGATACGGCCTAATTTGCATATTTAAACATTAAACTACAGAAAACTTGTAATACATTTTTTTCTCATCTTAATGTAGATCAACTGGGAAAGTTTCATAGTGATATCTGCTCAGTAAAAATGTACCCTATTCACCTGTAGTGTCTCGCCTTAAATTTACAGTTAATTTTTTTGTTAACCTTTCACCATATGTTTGAGTATCGCAATATCATATCTTGAGTTCAGTACATTTACAATTCATATAGCAGACGCTTTTATCCAAAGTGACTTACAAGTGAGAACAATAGAAGCAGTGAAGCTAACAATATGCAAAGTGATCCTTCCCAGATTAATCTTTATTTTTATAAAGATAATAGATATAGAATAGAAGTTAGTATTAATGGATGAAGTGTGAATGGAAATGAAAAGGGAATATTCACGATATCAGTATCGTCACAGTAATTGACACTCACAGATGTGACGGGATTGGGCGTCGGGAGGAGTCCGCCTCCTGGCAGTAATCCTGCGACGGCATTGGCTGGAGCGAGCAGTGACAGAGCCTTGGACTCGTCAGGAATCACTCCTGCAGGACAGAAACACCACAGTTAGCCCACGCCACGGCTCTCGCACCACACACACACACACAAACAAACAGACCCCTTTTTTTTCCAAGTCTATATTTGCACTTACATCAGTACTCGCTTTGTCAGAGGAAGCTAACACATGAGGTCCCTTAACAAAAGCATGAAGTGCACAATACTACAAAAAAGGAAATGACACTAGACACACTGCCAAGATGTTATCACCTGAACTTGATTTTTTAAGTCATGAACCAAATGTAAGCAAGCACAGCCGGATCTCCACTGGGATGTGCTCTCAAGTTTCATAAGTTGTATAATGAACAAGCGACTCAGGTCGGCTGCTTCGCTATAAAGCACACAGAGACATCAAGATAGACAAAACAGAGTTTATGATTTGGTGTCAGCATCAAATGACAAGTTTATTAATCCACTGATGGTGTGACTTACCATGACTAATGCAAATAACATGTTTATGGGGCTTTTGCTGGTTATTTGAGAGCTAGAACTGCCTTTACCTTTTGAAACACATCTAAACTCGTCTAATGTGTGTGCTGATTGAGAAACTTTATTAAAAATAAAAAAATAAAGACGTCTTCCAGCAAAAGCCCAGTTTAAACTCGACTACAGACTCAAATGCTAAAAAACAATAAAAGAGAATAATATCTAGATTTAAATGACAAATGAATGTCTAGTGAGTGCATGAGTCCATTGGGCGAGCGCCTCTGAAATTCATATTTCACTCCAAACAATACAATCATCACTTACACACACACACACACACACACACACACACCAGAGAGAGAGAGAGAGAGAGAGAGAGAGATGAGAGAGAGAGAGAGAGAGAAACAGGACAAGCTGCAGAAGACAAAACTGTTGGGTGGCATTTTCTGCTGGGCCTGGTTTACAGGACTTGCAGAACCAGGGAAAAGAACTGGAAAACACAACAACAAAAAACAGAAACGACCGTTAAAAAGCGTCTCAGGCCTTTTTCAGTCATGTGGAGAGGAACAAAAGAACATTCTCAGACTGTTTCTTACTCAAAAAAAGGGAGGTTGGACTAATATCACAACACGGACAGGAAAGCCCTATCATCATATCTGATAGTGTGCATATATGTGTGCAAAAACACTCATGCAGAAATGCGCTACATCTCGTCTTACCGTAGATTATCTCGTGTCTGATTAGCATGCAGTTCAATCAGAAATGTAGAAACCAACAAGGATTTTTGAGCCTAAACATTTGTGCTTTGCATGAATGGATCGAGCGATCGATCTTTTTGTCTGTGAACTCGAGTGAACTCAGGTGCAGACACAAGAGAGAGGATTATAGTTTACAGCAGGGAAACACGTGGGCTGGCCGCTTTTATTTGTCTACAGGGTCACACTCAGACATCTGCCGGCTCTGCAATTGCCTTGTTCACTATAAAAATCACACACACAAATGACAAAGAGAAAAGTTTAACAAAAAAAATGAAACTAAACTGGAAAGGCAATGAGTTAAACATGAGCTCCTGCCATTCAGGGGATTCATTCCCAACCATCTCATTGATATTTCTGAGATGTACACCGCCACTCAGACGCTTGGGATCGGCGAGGTTTATTATGTTTCTGAAAGTCTCATCTGCTCATCAAGGCTGCGTTTATTTGATTAAAAATACAGTAAAACAGCAAAATATTGTTATAATGTAGATCATCAGTTCTCTATGTGAATATATAGTAAAGTGTAATTTATTCCTGTGATCAAAGCTGAATTTTTCATCATTACTCCAGTCTTCAGTGTCACATGATCCTTCAGATTATTATATTTAATGCCATGTCAGCATTCAAAGCTATTTTCATGGCAAAATTTTAATTACAAAAATCACAAATATAATATAAACAGAACAAACAAGTCATTATACAAGATTTTTTAAATTAACATGATAAAAAAAAATCCAAAACCTTTTCAGGCATAATCTCATTAAATATGCAATGTCACATTATCCTATAATGAGATGATTTGATGATAAAAAATATTAATTATTATTATCATCAATGTTGAAAACCGTAGTGTACATTTTTTTTCAGGATTCTTTGAATATAAAAGTTAAAAAATCTGTATTTATTTGAAATAGAATCTTTCGTAACATTATAAATGTCTTTACCGTCACTTTTGATTTATTGAATTTATTGAATCTTTGATGAATAAAAGTATTGATTTCTTTTATATATTCCCCCCCAAAAAATTCTTACTGACTCTAAACTTATGAACGATAGTGTAAAATGTTACAAAAGCTTTACATTTCAGATAAATGCCGTTCTTTTGAACCTTCTATTCATCAAATAATCTTGTTTTCAACACTGATAATAATCATAAATGTTTCTTGAGCAGCAAATCATCATATTATAGTGATTTCTGAAGGATCATGTGACACTGAAGTAGGGATGTAAACGATTAATCGCGATTAATCGAATCCAAAATAAAAGTTTGTGTTTACATAATATATGTGTGTGTTGTGTATAATTATTGTGTATATATATATATATATATACACAGACACACGCGCATATATTTGAGAAATATTTGCATTTATATACTGCATATATATTTGTATATAATTTATATTATATATAAATAGAACTATTTTATATATATATTAAAAAAAATCTTAAATACATACATGCGTGTGTATTTATATATACAAAATAATTATACACAATACACACACATATATATATTAATGTAAACAAACTTTTATTTTGGATTCGATTAATCGCGATTAATCGTTTACAGCCCTACACTGAAGACTGGAGTAATGATGCTGAAAATTCAGCTTTGATCACAGGAATAAATTACACTTTACTATATATATATTCACACATTTCACAATATTACCGTTTTTTTTTTTTGTTGTATTTTCAATTAAGTAAACAGCCTTGGTGAGCAGAAACTCTTTCAGAAACATAATAAATCGTCCCGATCCCAAGCGTTTGAGCGGCGGTGTACGATCATACTGTACATCTACGTTGAGTGACGGCCGCTGGGATTCTCTGCACTAATGCCGTCGTCGTCTACACTGTGGAGGGATCGATCACGTGTCTGAAAGTGAAGATGAACGGCACAAACCTTCTGCGAAGGGGACGACGATCAGCGCTCTGTCCACGAAGACCGTGTTGGTCAGATGCTGGGAAACTCCGACCGATTCCGGCTCGTGGAACTTTACAAAACATACACGTGAAGTCACAGGCAAGGGAGAATCACTGAAAGAAAATATAGATGCTTTTGCAAGATGTACACACACTTGATCACACACACCTCCTGCAGTTTTTCAAACACCGCAGTGAAACATTCATCATGTTCGAGCAAAGCATCATCTACGGCATGTCATAAAGATCCAAGATCCGGCTCAGTTTTAGATCTGCCGGCTTCAGAGCAGATCCACCAGCGTCCTACCTTCGCTGCAGATATGATGACGCCAGATGTTTTTCGATGGGTGAAAAACAACAAAAGCACAGAACAGAAGTTAGCTACTGGAGAACCCTGCATTCTGCCTGCCGGAGCAGTGAAATCAACATGTACTGAGTCGACGTCCGATACTGAATACTTCTCTGGTCAGCTAAAAGTCCCCCGGACGACTTACTACTTCCGGTGAGATTCTGAAGTGTGTATTCGATGGACACTTTTCTATCCCATGAGGCCACAGGAGAGGATTTATTATGAATGGTGGTGAAGCGACAAACTGACGCTGGTAGGTCATGTGACAGTAACAAAATGGCGGATGTAGTTCGAATGAATTTCATTCATGCTACCGATATTTATACTATACAGAAATTACTTTTTAAGTGCGTGTACACGTCTATGGAAGCCCATATCAACCGCATTAAGATACAAATATAATTAAATAAATATAAATCATAATTTTTCATGATTATGAGTTAGGGCCTGTTCACACAACGCGTTATGGTTAAAAGATCATGGTCTAGAAACGCGTTATAATTATTATTTTTAACTTGAGTCGCGATTTCATGCACGAGACGGCAAAAAAACGCGATAAATTAGCGCAAAAAGACGTCCGTCTAGCGCGCTTACATTGAAAAACAACGAAAAAGTAGTGCAGTTCTGTGAGAAACTAGTGCTCCTCAGTATGTAAATTTCAACTTTTTGTCGACTTCATTATGGTTCATTAGTATGACAATTTCGAATTGTATATGACATTACATTGTTATAACTAACATTTACCAAAGCAAGACAATGTGGCGGAAACGTGCTTCCGCAAGTCCGTAATGACGCGCAGACGCAGATAAACGTGCGTGACGTCACGGCTCCTTTATGCAATAAAGCGCCACTACCAAAAACGGCATCAAAACTGTAAAATATGCGTCTGCTTTTACTGTTTTAATCAATATAAAGCATTACGACGAGGCCTGACGCTTACACGTGGAGATAAATGAACTAGCGATGACCCGTTTAACTGGTTAAACTTAACGGATGAATTAATGTTGGAGTTTGTGCGCTTTATCTGCACTAGAGAGAATAGATCGAGCTAAACTGTGTTGGTTTGTGCCTATATTTATGTATATTTTGCACATAATCGGGTTGAATAGACACCATTATGGAATTGTTATACACCGAACTGCCGTATACGTGTATAAAATGTTCTCTGTGTTGAACACGGAGTGATTTGGAACAGATTTCTACTCACTCTGGTGGAAAGAGTTTGAGCTCGTCGATGGTTCCGATGAAGCCGAACAGGGTTCGCATCTGCTCCGCGGTGCTGCTCGGCGACACGTTCGTCACCTGGATCACATTGGTGCTGGACGTCATTATGGCTCCGATCTGATGATGGCGGACGTCAATCGAAAGACATTTAAATCCGTGCGGTAGAAACGCGATTTATCTCTATTTCGCCTCAATGTATTCTTTATCAATCGTCTCGCGGCCTTCTACCTCACGCGCGCATGACTGCGGGACCTGTAATGGCGCTCGTGCTGCTGCGGCGTGAACTGTGAAGCGCGCGCTCATAAGAACATGGCGGCTTCTGTGGCACATTTCAAAATAAAGGTTTTCAAAATACGTCCTCGTTTGGGTTCCTTTTTCTTTTATTTTTATTCATGTACTTGTTGAACAATAACTGAGAGATTAACAAACAAAGACTGATATCACAATCAAATGTCCCATCATATTATACACAACAATTAGTGAGTTAAGACAAAGAAGAAATAAAGAAAATAAAAGTAGGGGAGTATGATTTTATATATATATATATATATATATATATTTATTTATTATATATATATATATATATATATATATATATATATATATATATATATATATATATATATATATATATATTTATTATATATATATATATATATATATATATATATATTTAAGTCTTCCAATAAAGAGTACAAATACATTGCTTTGGGACTTTTCATTCCTCTCAGTGTCTCCAAATATATTAGAAATTCCTCTTTAAAATCCAATAATTGTGGAGGAGTTTTGAAAAATGTACATTAGTGTATGTAAAATTTCAGTAAAATCAACAGATTATTTAATACATAAGATACCTTTTTATCCTTAATTAACAAACCAAATTTAACAATTTCCCATGACAGTATAAGTCTTACAGGTATTTTTTGTTGCATCCAGCTAAATGCATATTTCCAGAATGCATTTACCCAAATTACACTGAAAAAACAAGTGCTCTCATTTGGGTTTAAAACTGGGGACCCTGGAAAAATGTACAAAATAAAAATAAACATGACAATAGATTAATAAAACCAAATTATTATGCTATTTATTTATAAATAAATCATATAATATAATATATATATAATTACATTGACATTAAATATGGTGTGTAATCATAGGATTAATGAAAGTTACTTTGTTATATTTTCCCCTCACACAAACTGTAAACTTAAACCGATAAACTCATGTCTGTTTCTTTGTACGTTATTACATACGTTATTTCACTTAACGTTTATTCTCTTGCAATGTTTTTCTCACGGCTTTAGATTTTATTTCAGCTAACTATAAAAAACCTGATGTGTATTAAATGATACATGACCATTAACAAAAATAAAAAATTAATGTAGTACAGGCTTATTTTGGGTGGAATCCTTTGGGAATATTTTTTTTTATACAAAAAGAAGCCATCGTTATTTTTTTCTAGTGTAAAAGTCTTTAGTCGTGAACTTCCTGTATGGCCGTGACGCGGCCGGAAGTCGTCACTCAGTGTCAGCAGATAGGAAATGGAGACTGAAGGGGCCTCATCGATACATCAGCGGTGTTGAATGTGATCGATTACTCTGATGCTGATGAACGGAACCCATGGAGACCCATGAGGAGAAGCCCATCATCTACACGATGGAGAACAAACCCATAGTGACCTGTGAGTGGATGTTGTAACCCTCATAATGCTGTCAGCTCGACTGCAGCGGTGTTTTGCTGTGTTGTGATGGTTCACACTGACATCTGATTCATAATATTCCTCCTGTCAGCTTGGACATATCAGGGATTTAAAAAAAAAAGATTGTGAGTTGTACATTGCTTTCAGCGGGACATTCATTGCGTGTAAAACCTGCAAACCGAACGAATCGTTCTTCTGAATCGGTTCTTATTCATGAATCGGTTTGAATTATTGTTTTTAGCGAGTCGGTTTAATCCAAAACCATTCGTCATGCCTTCATATACAGTCACTTTAGCACAGTATGTTTTGGTATTTAATTTGTTAATGTTTTCCGTCCTAACTAACAGTTCATTGGCTATCTACTAGTGAGTTTCCTAAACATGAATATAATTATGACATATGTCTAGATTGGCAATATCTACCTAAATATCAGTTACATTAATCATTTATTATCACGTTATATGTCTATTAAGTACCACAGTTCTATGTTCTCATACCTGATAACTACTTTATGAATATCAGTCACAGCTGCTGTGTGTGAATTGTAATTTATTTATTTAAACTAAACTGTTTTATTTCAGTATTATTTATTTAAGTACATCAACTAAAATTAATTAAGACAATTAACAACTAGCTGAAATAAAATGCTTTAAATTCAGGGAACTTTTTTTTATTACAAGTAACTGAAATGTTTTTATGCTTATAATTTTATTAACTATAATGTATATTAAAGGGACAGTAAGCGATTTCTTAGAAACGCTGTTGAACGGAGCACCAGATCACACTGGTAGCCAATCAGCGTGAAGGGGTGTGTCAACTCACTAGGAGGGAGGGGCCTATGTTGCATAAGCGTGTTTGTGAATTTGGGGGCGGAGCTATAGACCTTATGCGCCAGAGAAACAAGCGCGCGGCCATCTTTAGAATATTGTCTTTGAACTTCCGTTTTTCCGGTCGCTCTGTGTATCTCTATGGCATCGCTGTCCAGGAGTAATTCGCTTTTGAAGTAGGTTTTTTCTTAATTCAAATTTAACGCAATGAGCTCAGTGCTGAAAAGGGGCGGGGCTACTTACAAGTGAAACTGGAAAAATTTGAATAGGGTGCAAAATTTCATTTATTTCAGTAATTCAACTTAAAAGATGAAACCAATATATGATATAGACTCATTACATGCAAAGTAAGATATTTCAAGCCTTTATTTGTTATAATTTTGATGATTATGGCTTACAGTTTATGAAAACCTTTTCACAATATTCTAATTTTTAATCTGTAAACCATAATCATCACAATTATAACCAATAAAGGCTTGAACTATCTCACTTTGCATGTAATGAGTCTATATAATATATTGGTTTCATCTTTTAAGTTGAATTACTGAAATAAATTAAGTGAGAAGTGGTACTTTTGTATGTTTTTGTGATTTCAAATATCAACAGTGTTTCTATGAAATTGCTTACTGCACCTTTAAATGATACATAACCATTAACAAACATGTAGTATGAATAAAGAATGGAGCTTAATTTAAGTGACAAACATGAGGTGTGTGTGTGTGTGTGTGTGTGTGTGTGTGTGTGTGTGTGTTGAGCAGGTGCGGGCGATCAGAACCTGTTCACGGCCCTGTACAGCTCGCTGACCCAACAGCTGCCCAAAGAACCAATGGAGTGGAGGAGGTGAGATCGGCATATTCTCTCACTGCACAGCTGATGTTTTATTATAGAGTTATGCATAATATATATATATATATATATATGTCCCCATGAAACAGGATTGGCATCAGATCTTCCGTATTGTAATGCACATTTGAGTTGAACAGATTATCAAAAAAGAATCAATGTAAGGCGGGGCTTGGTTCTGTGCATCGGTTTTTGATTGGATGTTGAGATGTGGGCGCATGCAAATGAGCGTGAGCTTGAAGGGGCGGGGCTTAAGCACACTAAATGATTGAAGGAACCTATATTATTTGCATATTGCTTTTCAAAAAAATCATGATTGCTAATGTTTATTATATGTTTGTATCTTCGTGCCTTTAGCCGAGGGCACACTGTGCGATCTTGGCCGTCCTAGGCTAAAACCTGAAGCCTTTGAACGTTAGTTTGACATGTTCACCGGCAGCCGATTAATGACCACTGTGATAAAAAAATTTCTCTGATGAAATCCTGTCAGTGTCAGAAGACTTGACTCTCAGTCCTGCAGTGATTCTCCCACAACGACCGTCAAATTGTCTACGTTTTTCAAGACAAGCCGCGACCAAAATGAACGTTAGAGATTTCTTTGTAACCACCATTTCAATCCCGCGTGTAACGCAGATCACCGTCACTGAACGTGTCATTGATTGTAAAACTCTGGACGAGTTGCGTACATCCGTTTTTAACGACCGATGTTATGCGACTAAACGTAATTTTTTCCTCTCGTGATAATCATTCCAAACGTCATGGCGACGGATGTTGGTTGGTTTATGTATATCCCAGTCACCGCACTGGCCATTATTATTAACCGAAGGAGGTGTGTGTGTGTGTGTGTGTGTGTGTGTGTGTGTGTGTGTGTGTGTGTGTGTGTGTGTGTGTGTGTGTGTGTGTGTGTGTGTGTGTGTGTGTGTGTGTGTGTGTGTGTGTGTGTGTGTGTGTGTGTGTGTGTGTGTGTGTGTGTGTGTGTTATCCAATCATTAATGGCGAGGAAAGACTCTTATACTGTGAGCGGCTCATATGTTGTGAACTCAGTTCTGCTTCGAGGTCTTGATTGTGGCGTTTCTGTGAGGTTTATAATCCAGTATTCCTGGAATTATTTTGTCTTTTATGAGTTTATTAAAGAACTGAGTCTCGTCTTCTGTCCAAACACACCGCATCCTCTACGTCAGGCGACTGTAAATGTGCAAAAACTGTTTCCATTTCAGTTTTGAGACATATTTATTTTTCAAATTGCTTGAAAAACCCCTCATGCGAGCGTGATAACTTTTTTGCGAAAATTACGTGTTTCCATTGGGCGTATTTTCAATCTGCGCAATTTAATTTAGCGAAATTTGAAGGTACCGTATTTTCCGGACTTTTTTTCATAGTTTGGCTGGTCCTGCGACTTATAGTCAGGTGCGACTTATATATCAAAATTAACTCATACTGACTGAGATGAACCAAGAGAAAACATGACCGTCTACAGCCGCGAGAGGGCGCTCTAGTTAGCGGAGTCGTTCAGAAGCGACACCGAGGAAGAACTCAATGTATTCAGTGTTGAGGAATGAGATCGGGAGCTGGTGAACTTGCTGACCGGGAACTTGCTGGACTCGCTGGCTAATGTTAGTTTAGCCTATTCAGCCTCCCAGATATATGTTCTTTATGCTGTTGTGCAGCTGAATAACTGTTAATGTGTTACGCTAACACACCGGACACTATTCAGCTGTTGTTCTGTGTGCTGTTGTGGAGCTGAATAACTGTTAATGTGTTACGCTAACACACCGGACACTATTCAGCTGTTGTTCTGTGTGCTGTTGTGGAGCTGAATAACTTTCCTTTCCAGATTAAATGTCTGTTCTTGGTCTTGGATTTTGTGAAATACATTTCTAAATAAATGCGACTTATAGTCCAGTGCGACTTATATATGTTTTTTTCCTCTTCATGACGCATTTTTTGACTGATGCGACTTATACTCCGGAGCGACTTATAGTCTGGAAAATACGGGTATATCTGTGGCAATAGCAACTATACACTGTATGGGTCAAAATTATCCATTTTTCTTTTTTGCCAAAAATCATTAGAATATTAAGATCATGTTCCATGAAGATATTTAGTAAATGTCCTACCGTAAATATATAAAACATGTATTTTTGTGAGTGAATGCAGCACAATCGTGAACATAAATGCACAACTTTAAAGGAGATTTTCTCAATGTTTACATTTTGCGACTTATATATGTTTTTTTCCTCTTCACTGATGCGACTTATACTCCAGAGTGACTTATAGTCCGGAAATTACGGTAAATGTAGACGCGGCTACTGTGACATGGCTTACAGCGATGATCATGTTCGTACAGTCTAATAAGCAACAATCGTAAAGGACGATAATAAACGCACTTTATAGTCATTGTTGTGGCAAAAAATTATATTAAACCCTCATCACTGCGTAAGAGACACACATTATCTTTAAAAAAGTATTTATTCCTGCAAGAATGGCTTATGTTATTATTCTCTTATGTTGCCAGAATTTTTTACAGTCAGAATTATAATATCTGCACTTCAGCTTATTCTGGCCAAGAGCCGCACATCTGATTGACATGTGAAGTGACCAATCACAGCGAGTCTGAAAGCAAAGCACAATGCACAGTTCTGCTGGTGATTATTTAGTGTACTGTTTAGTGTCTGAATCCAATTTTTTGGATGTTTGGAGAAAAGCTCTTGCAATTTCTGTGTTTGTTAAACTGAACATGTTTTTCCATGAGCTTCGTCAAAACCACGCTCTGTGTGAACCACAGCCCTCAGACATCAGATATATGAGAAGAGAGGATATCAGATATTTCCTTCTCTTTTGAGAGTCACAAAAGAGTATTTTCCTCCTCTTGAGACGTTCTCCTCCCTCAGGGCGTTGATGTCGTCCCTGAAGCCGAACCACTGGAGCTGTGCCGTGAAATCCAGCTGTGATCTCCCATGATTCCTCTCTTTAGTTCTTCAATATCGTTTCCACATCATATTCAGCTGAGGTGCCGTTCTGTTGTGTGCCTCTGGAATAAGGAAGTGATTTCTGTCACATGATCTTTCAGAACTGGAAGGAATGACGAAAATCCAGTCATTAAGGTCTTCCTGTTTAGACCGTCACCCTGAACCAGATCTGGAACGGTCTCTATATCTGTCATTTGACTCAAGCAATTTCATGTGTTCAGAAGAAATCTGTCCCTGTAAATTTAAACTTTTAAATAAATAAAATAAATAAATGCATTTGGAAGGGATTGACCTAATATGCCCTTTTACAGTCCTGATGATGTGTTCAGGCTCTACTAGATCATGAATGTTGATTATTCTCCTCATATTCTCCAGTGTTGCGGCTCCTCTCTTCCCAGTCTGTCAGTAACGCTCTGTTTACTTCCTGTCTCTATGAAGCCCCTCCTTCTGAAAAGCACACTGCTCTAATTGGTCGGCTGGATCAGTGTGTTGTGATTGGTCGAGCTCTTCGAGTGTGTTTGGGAAATGCCCCGCCCCTTTCCATAACCGCCAGTTTAACACACTACTAACTAACTCAACCAGGCCCCGCCCCTTTATTCTGCATATTAATTATTATAATGAGGAATATTGTGACGTGTTCGTTCCCGGAAGAAACTCAAGACTACAATAATGTTCAGCTGATGTCAATAATCAGTTGTTTTCAGATCTGCACAAGTGTGTGTGCTGGATTTAACGTGTGTGTGTGTGTGTTTCTCGTCCCAGGTCTTACGGACGAGCACCAAAGATGATCTACCTGGAGGCTAATTTTGTCCAGTTTAAGGAGGAGCTTCTTCCTAAAGAGGGAAATAAAGCGCTGTTGACGTTCCCCTTCCTGCACATCTACTGGACCGACTGCTGTGTGAGTCCCAGACCCGAGACGAGGCCACACTGGTGTCCCACATGACACGCCGTGCACTTTGCACTCTTCTATCTAGAGTATGCGTTACAAAAGGTTATTTTGTAATCCAGAGTCGGACAGCCTCATTCCTGGTGCTAAACTATTTGTATTGTTAGGAGAGAAAAACACAGATTTGCTTAGATTTGAGTACAAGTTGTTTTATTACATTCAGAAATAATGTAAAATACTGGTGTGTGTGTCCGTGTGTGTGTGTGTGTGTGTGTGTGTGTGTGTGTGTGTGTGTGTGTGTCCGTCCGTCTCTGTGTGTGTGTGTCCGTGTGTGTTTGTGTGTCCGTCTCCGTGTGTGTGTGTCCGTGTGTGTTTGTGTGTCCGTCTCCGTGTGTGTGTGTCCGTGTGTGTGTGTATGTCCGTGTGTGTGTGTGTGTGTGTGTATCAGGACACCGAGGTGTACAAGGCATCAGTGAAGGAGGACATGCAGCGCTGGCAGGGCGTCCTGCGTCTCCACGGCTCGGTCGATTGGCTCATCGTTGTGGTGGAGAGTGACAACAAGAAGAAGAACAAGACCAACATCCTCCCGCGCACCTCCATCGTGGACAAGATCCGCAACGACTTCTGCAACAAGCAGAGCGACAGGTGTGTGTGTGTGTGTGTGTGTGTACCTCCATCGTGGACAAGATCCGCAACGACTTCTGCAACAAGCAGAGCGACAGGTGTGTGTGTGTGTGTGTGTGTACCTCCATCGTGGACAAGATCCGCAACGACTTCTGCAACAAGCAGAGCGACAGGTGTGTGTGTGTGTGTGTGTGTGTGTGTGTGTACCTCCATCGTGGACAAGATCCGCAACGACTTCTGCAACAAGCAGAGCGACAGGTGTGTGTGTGTGTGTGTGTGTGTGTGTGTGTGTACCTCCATCGTGGACAAGATCCGCAACGACTTCTGCAACAAGCAGAGCGACAGGTGTGTGTGTGTGTGTGTGTGTGTGTGTGTGTGTGTGTGTGTACCTCCATCGTGGACAAGATCTGCAACAAGCAGAGCGACAGGTGACGAGCACGACTCCTGGAACAGCTCCTGATGCGTGTGTGTGTGTGTGTGTGTGTGTGCGCTGATGATGATGATGATGATCTTTACATGCGCTGCTCTGTGTCTGATGAGTGTGTGACTCGACTACACACACAGATCTCACTCAGATTCTGGTTATTATAGACGGTGTTTTGAACGGAAACTAAGGCGCACAATCCGATTAATCAGTCAAACCAATTAATCATTAGATGTTCAGTGTTTTAAAATGATCATCCTGATTAACTAAACTTGTTATTGTTTATACTTTGTTTTATCATATATTTGTTGTTTAAAAAATAAATGTAAATCAAATTATTTAAAAAAAAGTTTATTTTTATTTTTATTTTTTATAATATTTTATATGATGCTGCTTACATTATTTATTATATTTATATGTAAACAATTTTTACATTTAAACAAAATATATATATTTTAAATAACAATTAAACAACAAACTTAAAAATGACATCGAGACATTGAGCTATTTTTATGCTTTATTATATTTTATCATATATTTTTAGTTTTAAAAAATCAATCAAATTATTCTTAAAATAAAAGTATAATATATTTTATACATTATTCATTATATTTATACACTATTTTTCAATATAAACAAAATGATAAAAATATAATATTGAAAATAAAAATGTCACAAATAGAAATTTAAAGAAATATAAAATAAAAAACAATAATATAATAAAATATATATCTCCGAGACAAATGATTATTTATATATCTATTAAATATAAATATAATTATAATACAGATCCGCCCATATAATCAGTTGAAAACCAGTCAGTGTAAGCATGTAAACTGCCTTTGAAATCCTAATTAAATATGGCACTGTAAGCATGTGATTTAACCATCTAATATGTGACCCTGGACCACAAAACCAGTCACATGGGTAAATTTTCTGAAATTGAGATGTATACATCAATAAAATCTGAATAATAATCTCTCCATTGATGTGTGGTTTGTTAGGATAGGACAATATTTGGTCGAGACACAACTATTGAAAATCTGGAATCTGAGGAGCAAAAAAATGTAAACATTGAGAAAATCTGCTTTAAAGTTGTGCATTTATGTTCACGATTGTGCTGCATTCACTCACACAAATACATGATTTATATATTTACGGTAGGACATTTACTAAATATCTTCATGGAACATGATCTTAATATCCTCATGATTTTTGGCATAAAAGAAAAATGGATAATTTTGACCTGTACAATGTATAGTTGCTATTGCCACAGATATACCCGTGCGGCTCCAGACTGGGTTTGGGTCACAGGGTCACATTTGTGTGTTAAAAAGCATTGATTGATTGATGATCAGCCAGTGTTGTGTGTATTGATCTGATCTGTGTGTGTGTGTGTGTGTGTCAGGTGTGTGGCGCTGTCGGACCCTCTGAAGGAGTCGTCTCGCTCTCAGGAGTCGTGGAGTTCGCTCCTCACTAAACTGCGCACGCTCCTGCTCATGTCCTTCACCAGGAACCTGGGCCGCTTCGAGGACGAGATGAGGACGCTGCGCGAGAAACGCACCGAGCCCGGCTGGAGCTTCTGCGACTACTTCATGGTCCAGGTGTGTGATTGGCTGAGGAGGAGGAATCGAAAATCAATGCGAAAATTAGGGATGCACGATATATCGTATCGGCTTTAATATATCGGTTCATTTTTAATGTTATCGGCCAGATAATAAAACTTGGCCGATATATTAAAGCCGATAAATAATGTATTATCTCCTTCCGCTGAGACTCTTCAGATGCACACTGTTCAACATGATGGGTTTAAATAGCTTGAAATATGATTTGAAATCACTTTAAAAATGGAAAATACGGTAAAGTGCAACTTATCGGCTACATAACATTATCATGAGAACTTTATAATTGTGTGTTTGGGAATTGGCTTTTAATGGTGAGACTTTTGTTTTTGTATCAGGCTCTCAAAAAATATAAAAAATTTGGATTTGAGGTTTATCGATATATCGGTTATCGGCTTTCAAATATACAGAGTTATCAGTAATATAGTAATATCACTAATATTCCTGCTCTATAATAACAATAATCAATAACTTTAGTAACTATATTATTAATGTATATATTATTTATAAAGTGCAGTGTTATTGTACATTTGGTTACAGTTTCTTTTCCTGAAA
>NC_136897.1:28661424-28663924 GCF_949152265.1 Phoxinus phoxinus
AATAATTATGAAATTATAAAATAAATAAAAAATTGCATTCATAAAATATAACTAAAATGATTAAAAAATATATATATAAAAAAATAAAAATAATAAAATCAAATAGACATTATAAGAAGTAGCTTTAGAAATAAGTATTTTAAGGATATTTAAATGAAAATGAAATGATACTGTAAATAAGAAAATAAAACTAAAATGTCTAAATAAGTCAGTCATTGAATCATTCATATATTTGACTCATTCAGAAATGAAGTAAATGACTCTGAATGGACCATTGAATCGTGAATTGATTCACATATATATATATACTTAAAGTATGTCTGAAATGTGTCTCTCTCTCTCTCTCTCTCTCTCTCTCTCTCTCTCTCTCTCTCTCTCTCTCTCTCTCAGCGAACAGTCTTCAGAGTCCATATAAGAAGCTGAAGGAGGCGCTGTCGTCCGTGGAGGCGTTTGAGAAACACTATCTGGTGAGCGTTTAATCCATGTGTGTTTATTTTAGTGCTAGGTTTATTCTTGGCATGATTTGTGAGAGTGTGTGTGTGTGTGTGTGTGTGTGTGTTCAGGAGCTGTCTCACGCTGCGATGGAGATGTACAGGGCGATCGGGCGCATGCGTTCGGCTCGGCTGGTTGGGAAGAGTCTGGCCGAGTTCTACATGTGAGCCAGACACACATCACACATCACACATCACACATCACACATCATACATCACACATCATATATCATATTAATCCCTGATGGAACAGAAATGTGTATAATGTCCACCAGAGGGAGACAGGGTTGTACATGACCGTGATTAATCGTGTGTGTGTGTTTCTCTGTGCGCGTGTGTGTGCGCGTGTCTTTGTGTGTGTGTCTGCGTGTGTGTGTTTCTCTCTGTGTGTGCGTGTGTGTGTGTACGTGTGTGTGCGTATGTGTGTGTGTGTGTGTTTCTCTCTGTGTGTGCGTGTCTGTGTGTGTGTGTCTGTGTGTCTGCGCGTGTGTCTGCGTGTGTGTGTTTCTCTCTGTGTGTGTGTGTGTGTGTGTCTGCGTGTCTGTGTGTGTGTGTCTGCGTGTGTGTGTTTCTCTCTGTGTGTGCGTGTGTGTGTGTGTGTCTGCGTGTCTGTGTGTGTGTGTCTGCGTGTGTGTGTTTCTCTCTGTGTGTCCGTGTGTGTCTGCGTGTGTCTGTCTGTGTGTGTGTGTCTGTGTGTCTGCGCGTGTGTCTGCGTGTGTGTGTGTGTGTGTGTGTGTGTGTGTGTGTGTGTGTGCAGGAGGAAGGGAGACCCTCAGAGTGCTGAGAACTTCCTCCTGGATTCCCTGAAGTCGTACGTGTCGGAGAGCTGGAGTTTGCCGCTCACACACACACGCAAGCAGATCGCAGACTGTCAGAAGCAGCTGCAGAAGATGGACGAGTATCCTTCACTCGTCTCCGATCACTGAACCTCACACGGCTGCAACACTTCTCAAACCATGTACACACACACACACACTTCAGATATACAATATGTGTTACTAATGAATGTGAGAAACTGCGTATCTTTTGACTCCAATTCCCATTCTGCTTATCAAATAACTTGGATATCATTCACACACGTGACCCCATGACACAAACCCAGTCTGGAGCTGCACGGGTATATCTGTGGCGATAGCAACTATACACTGTACGGGTCAAAATTATCCATTTTTCTTTTATGCCAAAAATCATGAGGATATTAAGATCATGTTCCATGAAGATATTTAGTAAATGTCCTACCGTAAATATATAAAACATGTATTTTTGTGAGTGAATGCAGCACAATCGTGAACATAAATGCACAACTTTAAAGGAGATTTTCTCAATGTTTACATTTTTTTGCTCCTCAGATTCCAGATTTTCAATAGTTGTGTCTCGACCAAATATTGTCCTATCCTAACACACCACACATCAGTGGAGAGATTATTTATTCAGCTTTCAGATGATGTATACATCTCAATGTAAAAAATTGACCCATGTGACATTTAAACATTTAATTGTAGCTGAATACCATGAACAAAAATCTACATCTAAAAAAGGAATTTTTGCCTCTGGTTTAAAAATATCATAGCAAAAACAAAATCGCTTTAGAATCGTTTGATAAATGTGTAAATTGGTCCAATTGATAAACTTTCCCTCTATGATGGTTAAAGTTAGCAGTCAATCCGTGAATCCCATGCGAGCCGAACCGCGGGTCCATACGGATCAACTACGGTCCGTTGCACCCCTAGTGTTTTCTGTGCGGTGTGTGTGTTTTCTTTGACCGTGTGTGTGTAGATACCTGCAGACGAGCGCGCTGCTCGCCAGCGATGCCAACATGAGTGATGAAGAGAGGAAGCACTTCTGCCAGGAGATCCTGAGCTACGCCGGCCAGAGCGCAGAGAGCAACGGTCAGTGTTAGCACACGCTACAACTATTAGCACGTTACTGCTAGCTTTCCTGTAGCTCGAACAGTGGAGCGCTGGCGCTTGCAACGCCAAGGTTCGATTCGATAAGAATGTAAATGTGTG
>NC_136897.1:28668924-28676424 GCF_949152265.1 Phoxinus phoxinus
CATACACACTCTCTGATTGGCTCGTGAGTCGCATACACACTCTCTGATTGGCTCGTGAGTCGCATACACGCTCTCTGATTGGCTCGTGAGTCGCATACACACTCTCTGATTGGCTCGTGAGTCGCATACACACTCTCTGATTGGCTCGTGAGTCGCATACACACTCTCTGATTGGCTCGTGAGTCGCATACACACTCTCTGATTGGCTCTGGATGATGTCTGCCATATTTATTACTAGGGCTGCACAATATATCGAAACATCGTGATATGCATATCACAACGGCTTGTGAACCCATGTTCACGCACGTGTGTGTGTTGTTTAATGCAATGTTTTTGGTATGTATATGTGTGTGTGTTCAATGTTCAATTTATTTATAAAACACATGTGTGACCCTGTGACACAACAATATTTATAACCACATTAAACAATACTGGAGTTTTCACCAGATGACTTAAATATTTCTGTTTGTAAAAAGTTGATCATTGTGGTGATTGCACCTGTGTAGAAAATAACTAGTTTATTTATTATTATTATTTAAAAGCTGAGAAAACTCTGAGGACCATTTTTTTGTGGTGCCAACCATCCTTTTAGGCCCGAGTGATTTCGGAAAAAAACTTGAAAAATGTGTTTACACTTTTGTTGACTAGTGAACGAATTCAAAGCTCTTTCATAAAGTTAAAAAATAAATAAAAACAAGACCATAAAATGGTAATAATTATGATTTTGTGAGTATTAAATAAATAAAAATACTATTGTACTGTAAAATTACAATACTCTTACATCTTAATTTCTTCATCATCCAGATTTTTTGAGCTTTTATTTTTCCTACAAATAAATATCAAGAATAGTCAAAAGTCAAATATATATATATTTTACACATTTAAGATAAAAAAAAACGTATATACATGACAAAACACAAGATTTCTAAAATGAAAACCGAAAATATGAAATTAAAAACTAATTAAAGTATTAATAAAAGCTATAATGGTATCTGACTGATAGTAAAAAAACACAGACTACAAAATAAATTAAATAAATGTACTGGTCAGTGCAAAACATATTAAGCCATATAGCAATATATATATATATACATTTATTTTTATGAATTTTTTCTCTCACATGTTTTATTACTAATGTGCGTTCTTGAACGAATCTCTCGAGTGAATGATTCAATGGCAATTACATGTTCTCACTTGTCGCCACCTACTGGTGTAACGGTGTAACTGACACACACTTTATATGAAGTTTCATTTTAAATTGACTCTATTTTGATCACTAGCGTAGACATCAGTGTTTATATCTGAACTATAACCTTTATCCAGAACTTCTGTGATGATATGAATGATTGTAAGACCGAAATTATGATTCTGTGTGTTTAAAAAGACAGTTTCATATCTATACATGACAACGACTCTATCTGGCTCAGAACTCAGAACATCGAAGTGTGTGTGTGTGTGTGCAGGTGGTGTTCAGTCAGCAGTGTGTGTTCAGCGTGTGGGAGCTGCGGTGGAGCGACGCCCCTCCTCTCTCTCTGCAGTGTGTGTTCTCGGCCAGCTTCGCTCCCGCAGACGCGCCGGACGCGGATCTCAAACCCTACAGCTACGAGTTCAGCGTGGAGCGCGTCTCAGTGAGTCTCGTTCTCTCACACACTCACCTTTCGTTTAATATCCAGCAATATTATTCCTCTGCACTGACTCCATTATATGAGAACCGAGCTGGACGATGACATCACGGTTTATCCAGAGCCACCATATATATAAATGAACTAAATTAATAACTTTTTTACAACAAAACTGAACCATCACTGGACTTACTGTGACGCTATTCTCTTCTGGAAACACACTTTGTTGCATTATTTTCCTGTTATCTCTGTAAAGCTGCTTTGAAACTCTCTGTATTGTAAACATGCTGTATAAATAAATGTGTGTGTGTGTGTGTGTGTGTGTGTCAGACTTTGTACAGCGTGCGAGCGGAGATCCGTCCCCCTGCTGGCGAACAGCACTGTCGCACCGGCGCCCTCTGCAGGCTGGAGGTGTCTCTCACACGCCTCACTGAACCCAGCGACGCGGACCTCGAGGACGAGGAGCTCAGCGAGACCGAAGGCCTGCGCACGTCCAGACTCATGTATGAAGGTACGGCAGATCCGACACACACACTCGCAGACACAAGCGCTTCTTCAAACTGTTAGGTTAATGGAAAAAATCGTAAAAAATGTCAAATTAATAAATAAATCATTTTAAAATATTACAAATATAAATAAATCACTGACCAAAATTTGTATCTTACTGTATTTTACTGTATTTTTCCAAACTGGGGTTTGTGAGGTGATGGAAAAACTAGAAATTAAGTCAATTGTAAAAATGTCAAATTAATGGTTAAATCGTTTAAAAATATAAGAAAAAATGATTTAGTGATTTATTTATACTTGTAATTTTTTTATTTTTTTATTAGTTAATTCTTATGATTTAATATATGTTTTTTTTTTTACAAATTGTTAGTGATTAATTGATATTTGTAATTTTTTTTAATGATTTATTAATTAATTTGGCATTTTTACGAATTAATTACTTTAGTTTTTTTTCATTAACTCACTAACCCCAGCTTGAATAATATACAAATATAAATAAATCACTAAATTAAATATTTTGTTATTCAAGGTGGGGCCAAATTCATTAATAAATCATTTTAAAATATTACGAATAACAATTAATCACTATTTTATATATTTTCCTGAACCTCATGTTTGTGAGTTAATGAAAAACAAACAATAATTTAATCGTACAAATGTCAAATTAATTAATCAATTATTTTAAATATTACAAGTAAAAATAAAACATGAAATATTTCATTTGTTGGCCTGCATGTCATGTGACCATTAACCAGAGAACCGTGAACATGTGATCGTGTTTTTAAATCAATTTAATATTTGAACCCAAAGGTATCAATTATTTTCCCATCATTCCTGTGGAATTGTTTTGTATGTATTTTAAATGTAAATTATTTAGATATAAAACTGCAATAATTATCTGCATTATAATTAAGAAAAATTTATAAAATATTCGAAGGACGTCAACTTTCCAGATGAACACATTTTTATATTTTTATATCATCGTTTTGAAAACTTAAAAAAGTTTGTGTGTGTGTGTGTATGTGTCTGCAGTGATTGACAACCACAGTAACTGGGCGGTGTGTGGCAAGAGTTCAGGGGTCGTGTCTATGCCGACGGCTGCCATGGCGACACACAAGGTTCACATGGAGGTCATGCCACTGTTCGCGGGTCAGCTGCCGTTCCCCAACATACGCGTGTTCAAGTACCGGCCACATCACGCCAGCGTCACACAGCCCGACACAGGTCAGCGCACGCACACACACACACACACACACACACACACACACACACACACACTCACACACTCACACACACACTCACACACACACACACTCACACACACACACACACACACACGCACACACACACACAACACACACACACACACACACGCACACACACACACACACACACACACACACGCACACACACACACAACACACACACACACACACACGCACACACACACACACACACACACACACACGCACACACACACACACACACACACACTCACACACTCATCCTCAGCCACTGTGTCTGTGAGCGGTGTTGGAGGATTTAATACCAATTTATATAAAAAAATTCATTCAACTTAAACAGTTCAATTAAAAAAATTATATATGCAATCAAATGAAAATATAATTCCTTAACATCAAAACATTGCATTTTTACTATTATTATGATCATTTTTATTTAAAAAAAACACAACAGAATAATCAAATTAATTCATAAAGCTTGAAGAGTTTAATAAAAAAAATTTTTTAATATGCTATCAAATGAAAATACATCAAAACAATTAATTTTTATTATTATTATTTTATTTTTTTATTCAGTTGCTGGAGGTTTACTGTATTAAAACATGAATGTGTGATATTCTTTCAATTATATTTGAATTAATTGTATTATTATTAATTTGAGAAGTATATTGTCCTCATTTCTTATGTTTTTTTATTGAATTTTTTTTCCGCATTCATCAGTTGTGTTTGAATACATAATTTAACAGACTTTTATTTTGGCGGTTTGCTGTGAATCATCTGAGTGAATCGGTTCATTCGGACAGTTCGTTCAACTTGATTTTTTTTATCAATTTATTATATCTTTATTTTTTTATTCAGTACTGCACAAGGTTAACTCTATAAATTAAAACATGAATAAGTGTGATAATATTTTAATTGTTTCTATTTGAGTATGTTTTTCTTTTTCTGTCATAATTTAAGGGGCTTTTATTTTGGCGGATTTCTCTGTGTCCGAATGAACCGATTCACTCAGATGATTCAGAGAGAGACAAACGGGCTTCTCTACAAACCGGCAAAATAAAAGCCCCTTAAATTATTATGTATTCAAATACAATTTATTTTAATATTATCACACATATTAATGTTTACATTCATAGTTAAACTTGTGCAGTACTGAATAAAAAAATAACATAATAAATTATTTTAAAAAACACAGATCAATCAGAGAGTCTGTTCGGCTTGATTTTGAGTGAATCGGTTCATTCGGACAGTCTGTTCGTTTTTATCAATTTATTATGTTATTTTTTTATTCAGTACTGCACAAGTTTAACTCTATGAATGTAAACGTTAATATGTGTGATAATATTAAAAGAACTTGTATTTGAATACATAATTTAAGGGGCTTTTATTTTGGCGGTTTGTAGTGAAGCCCGTTTCTCTCTCTGATTGATCGGAGTTAACGTGTTGATTGGTCCTGACGTGTGTGTGTGTGTGTGTGTGTGTGTGTGTGTGTGTGTGTGTGTGCGTGTGCTCCTCAGACTCGTGTGTGGAGAACGACAGTGTGTCTCTGCTGGATAAAGCTGTGGAGGATCATCTGGACACGGCGAGTCTGCGCAGTCGAGGAAGCGTCCAGTCTCTGGGCGAGCAGCCGGCGCGCGGCGTCCCGATGCCCAAACGCCAGGCCTTCGCCGCGGGACAGGTGTTCACCGGCACACAGGGCCGCCAGGTGCTCGTGCTGCCCGCCAGCGACCAGCACCTGCTCGAGCTCAACGTCACATGACCCCCACGGGCCGCCCTCAGTGGACGGGAGACGGGTCACATGTGTGACTGGAGCCTGACACTCTTACTCCGTCACACACGTAATGTGAGAGACACATCCCATAATGCCTTGCAGCCCCTCCTCTCCGTGCTCAGGTGTGTGTGTGCGTGTGTGTGTGTTCATGATGAGAGCGCCACCTGCTGTACATACTGTTCAATACATAGAGGATATTTAAAGAGAGCAAACTCTGCTTCACTGGGATTTCGGGATTTAGATATTCAACTTTTTTATTTTTTGAAGGGGAAATGATGTCGTTGATGTTACATTTGCGCTAGTGTTGTTTCGAACACGCCCCTTCCTGCTGACATCATATGATTGATGTGTCGCCCGAATGATCACGTTCACACACACACACACACACGTTGTGACGAACGGTCATATTTCAGTCCACGACCACAAGCTTTACTTTCTGTGTTTTTTTGCATTTTTACTGTTTTCATGAAAATGTAAATCCTGTGTGTGAAAACGATACATTGTAAATCAATGTCATTTATAAATTATAAATATAATTATTTTTATTTGTCATTCATAAATTATAAGTAAACATCCAACTGGTTGTATTTGTTATAATGCCAAAAAATGGATTTTTATATTAAAATTATGAATTGAATATATATACACACACACACACACATGAACAAGGAATTCTTTTGCATAGTCATCATAATTTTGGGGTAAAAAATATGTGTCATTATCATAATGCACAAAAAAAAAGTTAAAAAAAAAATTGTACAAAGAAGTCTTGATTTTGGGGTGAAATATGAGCTGTTGTGTGTGTGTGTGTGTGATGATGATGTCACAGATGGAAGTTTGAGCCTGTAAACACTAAGGAGTGTGTGTGATTTAATGAAACACACACACACACACATCTCTCCTGATGTCCAGCGATGGTGGCGTTCAGGAGGAAGTGATGCGTTTCTCTGCTGTGAGTGGTGTCTCTCTGTCTCGTGTGTGTGTGTGTGTGTGTGTGTGTGTGTGTGTGTGTCCTGAGAAGACCTCGTCTGAGAGGCCAACACTGATCAGCTCTCGAGTTCGTCCTCTGCTCAGTATTTATTCGGCTCGGATCGGGATCCGGGGATTCTGGGAAACTCTCGCACACGTGGGACTCGGCCGGTGACGTCACGGACAGCCTCTCGCGCTGTTCGTCTGTACATTGTCAATCAAACATCACAGATTGTATTTAGATTATTTAAATGAGAAGAATATGTACGCATTATACAACTGAAAATATACATATGTTTTAAAAGGGTGTTTGTTGTCTTGTTTTTCTATTAAAGAAACGTTTGTTATTCTCCACATTCAGGATTCTGGAGCGTTTGCAGATCCTTTTGCATAAAACAACACGGACAAAATATTAAAACCAGTGTTTAATATTTCTGTGAAGGACTTTCAACTTAATTTTGTAACAACGTAACGGATTAATCCATTATGATGTCAGTCCAAATGTGGTTCATGCATTGATACTCGTCATGAAAAAATAAAATAATATATATATATATATATATAAACCCCAAAAATAAAACACTCAAAAAAAAAAAAAAAAAAAGAATCACAAAACTAACTTTTTACTTAAATTGACATGATTTCATGAGCAACGTTAGACATTTATTAATACTCATATTCATTATAAAATCATCCAAATGTTTTTTTTAATGACACAAATTTTTAATGCTTGTTTATAAAATGTAAAAGCTTCAGAAGTCGCATCAATATGATGACATCACTGAATGCATATTCATTTAGTTGCTTCAATAATTGAGGGTGAAACATGAAAACAATTCAGATTTCTGTTTTCTTGTGATGACTGTGCATCATTTATCTAAAAAAATGCTTTAAAAATCTATTGTTTTAATGTTTTTGTTCGTTTGAGAACATTATTAAATAGGTAAATTCAATGAATGACCCCCAAAAAAGTCCTATCACCCAAAGAAACATTTTTTCTAAGAAAATCATATTTAATGACTCCCCAAAAATAAAAGCATTAAAAAAAATTAAAATAATAATGCACTCAAAAAAAAAAAATCGAAAAATCGAATCAACTCATCAAACAAATACTGATAAAAAAAAAAGATCATCACAAAAATAAAAGACTATCCAATAACAAAAAAATAAAAGTATTCAAAAAATAAATAATAAAAAATCGGGTAAATCCAAAATAAGTAATTAAAAAAATGTATTGTCGGTTTGAGGAAATAAAATACAACATTTATTATGAATAATTTATTAAAGTGTACAAAGACAGAAAACCAGCAATAAATGCACTTGAGAACGTCAGCACCTCAGAGGAAACATAAATAACACACTCTGTAAAGTTGTCTGAACACACTAATAT
>NC_136897.1:28681424-28698924 GCF_949152265.1 Phoxinus phoxinus
CACTGATGATGACATCACTGCACACAAACAACAGCTGAGAGTTCAGACACGGCGCTTATGACGTTATTTTATATTCACATTCTCACCATTTTACAGCATTTAAATATTTCCTCCATAAAAGCTTGAGGATTTGAATATTTGGAAGTGAAGAGTATAGTACAGTAGTGTTGTAGTATTTTTGTTCCGTCTCACCTCAGTCGCAATAAGAGACATTTTCAGACTTTTGTTTTTGTAACGAGGCTCTCAAAAATTACATAAAAACTTGGATTTAGATTTATCGGCCAATATATCGGTTACCGGCCTTTTAAAGAATTATCGGTTGTCGGTATCGGCCATAATGTTCATATCGGTGCATCCCTAACCTAAACTTAACAACTACCTCACCCACTATTAATAAGCAATAATTAACCCCTTAAGCGGCACCCCCCTTTTTTTAATAGACATGAAAATGCAGATTCCGAATTTAAATGTTTGTAATTCAGGAATGCTTTGGAATATAGATGTAAGATTGGTCTTGTTTTAAAGTAGACATTTGGCAGATTTTTGAAGTGATTATTTAGAAGTGAAATAAATTAAGAAAGTTAAACAGAAAAAAAGTTATAGAAGTTTGAATTTATGAAAATGTACAATATTACAAATTGAATTATTCATATTTTATATAAAATATATATTTTCAAAACCTGGTGGACTCTAAAAATGCAAAAAAATCAAAGCCAAAAATCTGAACAAGTTGTGTTTCAAATGTTAGGTTGATATCTCAGAAGATGAGCGTTCAGTGAGATTTAGTTTGGGCGCAGTACCACACTTCTCCACTAGTGGACATCACTGCCCATATAAGGGCGCCTCCATCTCCATATGTGGTTTGAGTCTGAACCATTATTTTTACAATTTTCATACAATTTATGAAGTAGACATCATATTCAGAAGTAGTGTTGGAAGTTTGGCAGATTTTGAAATGAATGAAACCTCTAAGAAACACAGAAGATCACGTATGTGCATTATATCTCGCTGCACATCACTAATGCTGAATCTATTATTATTCTCTTTATATTTAAAACATTTTCAGAGTTTTTTTTCTAAAAGAATTGAACGGATGCTATCTTTTGAACTCTTGGCATGAAAACAAACTGAGGTTTCTACCATTCTTTCATGATTTTTCATGTTCATCACTATTTCAAAATAAAGCTCTGAACACGCCTCAGGAGTATGAACATATTCTTGTTGCAAATTGATAAATTACGGCTCCTCTGTCATTTATTTATGAAAATCAGTCACCAAATATGTAAACTAGAGATTGTAAGCTTTCAAATGATATATAGTCAAGATTAGTTTAGGTTTAGTATAGGATATTACTGTTTTAAATATATAATGGCTGTGGCGATATAAGGGGTTAATGAGGCAAAATTTGCAGTTAGTTAATAACAACTCACATAAAAATATGGATTATTTGGATAATATATACTGATTAATTAGTTGTATTATAATTTGTGCTGGGCAACTATTAATCAAGTTTTATCGCACCCAAAAAAAAAGTTTGTGTTTACATAATATATGTGTGTGTATAATTATTTTGCATATATAAATACACACACACACACACACACACACACACACACACACACACACACACACACACACACACACCTGTACCTCTAGGCGTGCTGGATCTGGCTCTTCCCGGAGAGAACGTGGCGCACTCGTTCATCAGGAGCCTCCGCTTGACCCGAGACACGACCTCGTGACCTCTCGCCTCAGGGGTCAGCTGCGTCCACAGACTGGAGGGGGCCTCGACATTGTACGACGAGCCAATCAGAGAGCTCTCGGCTTCATCTGCGCTGGTTTTCCCAGAGCCTGCGATTGATTGACGGGTTTGGATGGAGTTTGAGTTTGAGTTCTCTTGCCCAATCCCACAGTCCTCTAGCGGGAGCGTTGGACTGAGCGTGACCGTGGAGGGATGCGTCTGTGAGAGCGTGAGCGTCGACTCCAGGTCTGAGATCAGCGCTTTGAGGCTGGACAGGTTGAGCTCGAGCTGAGCGATCTGCTCCGTCTGCTCCGACGTCCCCCCCGCTTTACTCTGCGCGGTGTTGGGATCAGGACCGGACTCGCTCAGGGGCTTCCGCACCGCGACGGGAATCCCGCTGGACTTCTTGACGCAGCGGACGGGACTCAAGCAGAACTTGGGCGTTGGGATGTGAGCGAATCTCTTAGACCCGGAGATGCGGACCGGAGTCTGTTTGGAAACGAAAGATTCGGATTTAACAGGAAGTGATGTAGACGTGGCCTGAGGAAGAGTGTCAATCATGTGATCCGTGTTCCTGGTCTTCCTCGGTTCGGTCCTGCTCATGTGTTTGGGAGGAAGTTCCTCGTTCTCCTTGTCGGACAGACTGTGCTCGTCGGGTTTGAGCGCTCGGGCTTCGCGCTGGCGCCGCCGGTACTCCTGGGATTTCTTTAGTAGGTTCTGAAGGCTCATTCGATACGGACCCTCATCCGGGTCAGACTGAGGGTTTTCCAGTTCTGTGACATTACTTACAACCTCCTCCTCCTCCTCTAACAATGCTCCATCTACTGGAGCGTGACTGATTATGTCACTTCCTGTAGTGTTTCGCTGTGTCGTATCCAAGTGGGCGGCTCCTTCGATCCAGCTGGAATGACACGTGACATCAGTGTTGTCATTGGTCACGTACCCCGATGACATCATCATCTGGTCGTCAGGCGGGTCATGCGGTGTGTGCGCTTTGCATCCGACGCCCTCAAACCGAACCGTGATCTGGCTGTCCTGCAGAGAATCGCTGTCCTCTGGAAAAGCTCGCAGCTGATTGGCTGATCGGCCGGTTGACGTGAGCGGAGCGGATGAGATGATGTCATCACTCTTGTGCGCGTGTCGTTCGGCATCGCTGAGCCTCGCGTCGGTGAACTGACACACAATGTGAGGAAGAGCACAATAAATATTAGATAAAAGTTTGTTGCATTATTTTCCTGTTATCTATAATAACTATCAAACAATGTTCACAAATAATTTTATCAGGAAGATGAATTAAAGGTGCAGTGAGTGACTTCTGAGAAACGCCCCGAGCAACAAAACACACGTAGCCAATCAGCAGTAAGGGGCGTGTCCACTCATTAGGGGGAGGTGTCTGTTGCATTGCATGTTCAATGATTTGTGGGCGGAGCTATAAAGATAGGGGCGTGTTTGTTTTGATGATTTCAAATATCGAAAGTGTTTCTCAAAAATTGCTTACTGCACACTTACTGCCTCTGGTTCTCTTCACGTCGCATTTTTGACTGATTTATTTATTTATTTTAATATGAAATGAATGTACTATATTTTAGTTTGATGTTTTTTATTAAATATTTTGTATTTTTAGGGGATTTTATGGTTCTAAATTATATTTATAATCTATTTATTAACTTTTTGAGCATAGAAAAGTAAATTAAATGTCCAACTTAAACTGCCGTAAATCTTGAATTCTTTAGAGACCTCAGACTTAAGTTAAGTTTATTGAACTTTATTTAAAAGATACAGAATTTTACGTTTATCGTTATGAAAAAAGAAGTATATGAAATATATATTTAAAAAAAACATTTTAAAATCAAAGCCATAAATATAAACAAGTTTTGTTCAAAATTATTATGAGTGTGATATCTCAGTAAATGAGCTTTCAGTGAGAGTGTGTTCGGCTGCAGTACCGACCGCTTCCACTAGAGGAAACTCGCCTCGCGCTCATTTCCAATGCGCTGATTTCTGACCGCGAGGAGCACAAGTGTGGCTGTTGTTATCAGGACCAGTAAACCTGTTCGAATCATGTGCCAAACCCTTTACCAAGTGTCGTAAATGTAAAAAAATTCAGTCAAAAATGAGCACCAGAGGATTCAGAAAGTAAATGGATGAAAATTCTGATGTATGATTTCTAGATTAAAGCTTTAGTAAAAAGAAGCATACATAAACCATAATATATAATGTATTATCTATTAAATACCATAAACACAATCATCAGTATCAGGTCATCGTGTCTATGAAGCGTGTGTAAAACTCACGCTGGTGTGAGACTCTTCCTCGCTCCTCCTCTTCATCAGACTCACGGCTGTGTCTCGCAGTCGTCTCATCTCGTCTCTCTGCTGCTCATTCAGCTGACACACACACACACACACACACACACACACACACACACACACACACACACACACACTCATATATTCAATTAACATGTATTTGTACAGCGCTTTTCACAATACACATCATTTCAAAGCAGCTTTACAGAAAACGTCCATATTATAATTTACAGTGTTCTGCTATCAGAGGAAATTGTCTAAGTTATGCATTTCAGAAATGTACATATACAAAATCACAGTTAGATAAAAAATTATTAATGTAAACAATGTAATAATTAAAGGCAAAAACAATGAGATCATTAAAGTGATGAATACTTGTTTGATAACAAATGATTATGACATTTAGAAAAATGTATTATTAGTGTGTGTGTGTGTGTGTGTGTGTGTGTGTGTGTGTGTGTGTGTGTGTGTGTGTGTGTGTGTGTGTGTGTGTGTGTGTGTGTGTGTGTGTGTGTGTGTAATGAGAGGATCTGAATGTGATGATGATGAAACTCATACCAGAGGAGGAAGAACACGAGATCCATGAAACACAATCACTGACGAAGGTTTCTGCGAGTCGTCGTCATCATCATCATCATTATTATCATTATGACTGTTATAATAAAGTCTCTGAATAAAATCCTCATAACTCTCCATGACTGAAACACAGCGGATACAAACACATCATGATATTAAACACATCAAACTCAGCTCTGCTCATGGTTAAAATCTCCTAAAACACACTATATAAATGACCAAACAGCTTTGTTAAAGTTTACAAACCATGTAAAGCAGAAATATTAAAGGTAAATCATATTTCTAAGGGTTTTACCTGCGTGTGTGAAGTTAAATCTTTATCGGCATGTTTGTTTACACTCGAGCGCTTCCGCTCACGGCAACGGCCGTTAAAAACTGGCCCGGAGTTCCTCAACATGTGGATCCGGACCGACGAAACCCGCGTCTGTTTAAATCTATACAACATTTCAACGTATGATTTACATACCACATTTATTATTTAGATATTAATATATTTCAGATTTTGGATGTGTCAGTAAATAAAGTAATTTTAAAACCGCCCTGCGGAATGAAATCCACCCCGCGTTTTTCACACGTCCCGATGCGCGCGCTATTCAAGCGCTGACATTAGCGGGAAAGAGGCTCTGCCGCCCCCTAGAGACCCGGATGAACGGATTCCGACATTATTACAGGGCTTTTCAGCAGAACAAAAGATTGAACAATGGCCGTTTTATAATCAGCAGTTATTACAGTCTGTGTAAATCTAGCGTGTCTCAGATTGAAATGAGCAAAATTAGTAAAGTGATTCTATAAAAGAGTCTCACATTTTCCATATATTTATATTTTTCACCTTAAAAAGATGATGCAAAATCATTCACAGAATATATAAATCATATTATATAATCATAATCAGATGCTTTAATCTAAAATCAGTCAAAAATATGATAAGCTAAAATGTAGTGACATAATGAAAAGGTGTTTAATTACAATTTGTAAATAATATTCATCCTACACCTTTATAATTTTGTTTTTGTTTTAAATAGTACTGCATTTTTCTAGTCGACTAAATATTCCCAGCAAAGATGAGTATATGTTCACTATAGACATGTTTTCTAAAGTTATACATTTTAAGATTACATTTTGCTAACATTCCCATAATTTTTTTAATTTTCTCTAAAAGTTCAAAACATACATTTTTTAAATACATTTTGCAAACATTGCGGGAATGTTACTTTTCATTGTTCTCGGAACATTCGGGGAAAAGTAATATTAAAAAAAGGCGAAAACCCAAATGAACATCTCAGTTTAAAAAAAAAACATAAATTACATATAAATAATGTTTTTGCGAAAACATGAATAAAAGCCAGATTACTTTGAACGTTATATTAATTACCGAAAGAACTTAATCAAAAACCTTTTTAGTGCTTGGCAATTATTAATCGCATCCAAAATAAAAGTTTGTGTTTACATAATATATGTGTGTGTACTGTGTCTGTGTATAATTATTTTGTATATAAATACACATATATGCATGTATATATTTAAGAAAAATTTTCATGTACACTGTAAAAAAAATGCACGTTTTTAACTTAAAAAAGCAAGTTACCTTGTTGCCTTAATATGTTGAGTTCATTGTAATTAAAAAATTTGAGTTAATGCAATGAAGAAGAATGGTTTAATACACAGAAACTCAAAATAGTTTGTTATCCTCACACATTAGTTATCGAAGTTGATGTGATAAAAAGTTGTGTTAACAAATCATGAAAATATTTTTTTACAGTGTATATACTGTATATCTATTTATACATAATCTATATTATATATATATTAGGGCTGTCAAAAGATTAATCGTATCCAAAATAAAAGTTTGTGTTTACATAATATATGTGTGTGTACTTTGTATAATTATTTAGATATATAAAAAAAACATAATCATGTATATATTTAAGAAAAATTGGTTATATTTATATATAAAATATTTATATATAATATAAATTATATAAATGTATATACAATATATTTATGCAATTATTTCTTAAATATATACATGAATGTGTGTGTATTTATACATAATAATTATACACAGTACACACACATATATTATGTAAACACAAAGTTTTATTTTGGATGTGATTAATCGTTGCCCAGCACTAAATAAAAATATGCACATTATACCATCAAAACATTAGCAGAATTATTATTATTTTTTATTTATTTTTGGAGGAACTGTGACCATAACTCAGTTCATGTCCATTTACAGTCATTAGTGCTCATTCATCAGGAGAGTAAGGCCGTGATGAAGAGGAGGCTCCGGAGAGGAAGTGACGTCATGATGATGGTGTGTTGTTCAGTGCTCAGTAAACACAGATCTGTCTAATGTCACACACTACACGTCCCTCATGAGTCTGTCATGTTTTACTGATGTCAGGCCAGAAATACACCCGCCGAGAGCTGCTCAAACTGGGTCATCTGTACCTTTCTCTCTCTCTCCCTCGCTTTCAGGGTCCACGGAAGAAATAAAGAAATAAAATGTGGCGATGCTATTCATGGCACACCTAAAAAAAGGTTTTAATTCAGGAATATTTCTTATGCATGTTCAATTAGGTCATTTAAACGACAACGAGACAAATGAAGCAAATCCTCACAAACCAGGTGTTTTTCAAAATGTATTTATTAGTCATATACAAAATAAAGTAAGCTGTATATCAACAAACATACAGTATATACATCAATAAATTAAAGGACGCCCCAGACTGACTGATACAGTTAATTTCATCATTATATACCAATACATTATATTCCTTATCTACAAATTGCAAAAAGTACAATAACTTAGTTGATAAATACTTACAATTAAATGGACTTTCACGGTATCTATATTTCCCAATACAAAGAACTATATCTTAATTTAATACACCCCATACAGAAAAACAATCTTTTTAGACCAAAAATAAAATAAAAATCCATCGTAATAAACTCACAGCAATTTATAGCTTGACATTTCTGACCGTTTACATCAGATACTGTGTGAACAGCTCGTCGAGTCGCTGAACAGGGAGGAAAAAGTTGGGAAAAGGGGATAAATCCAATATTAAGAAGCTTAAGTGCGTTTAAAATCATGTTATTTCACTTATAGAGAGCGTTTGTTTCAGGTTGTGAATAACGCCGATAATAGTGCTGAGAAATACAGGGTAAATCTAGAGGAAAAGTCAGCTAATAAAACAAAAATAAAGAGTTAATAATTGAACGCTTTTCGAACAGGGAAAGCGCGGGAAGCCGCCATGTCTCCGTTAACCACGAATAACAGCGAGCGGGAGAAATTATTAACTCTTTGAGGATTTGTACTCATTTTTTCTTCCACCTGAAATGAAACATCTTAAAGCGTGTCCCACGAGGCCCTGAAGTCGAGCAGAAACACGTCCGGCCGTGACAAGAGCGAATAAAAGTCAAGATAATGTGGGAGTCTGCGAGTTTGCAGGAGAAGTAGGACAAAGAGCTGTGGATGTAACGGTAGTTCAGACTCTGCCCGGCAACAGACCGAACCGCACATACAACGATCGGAGCGAGTTTAGAGGGTTAGTTCACACAGAAATGTAAACTCTGTCAGTAATTACTCTCCCTCGTGTTGTTCAGACTTTCCTTCATCTTCAGAACACAAATGAAGATATTAGTGATTAAATCTGAGCTGTCTCACTCCTCCATAGGCTTCTGTTGTAATTGAAACTTGCCGGCCCAGAAAGTTAGTGTTTTAAATAGTCCGAGTGACTACAGCGGCTCAACCTTAAGTTTATCAAGCGACCAGAATACTTTGCAAAAATAACGACTTCATTAACTCTTGATGTTCTGTGTTCCTCTGAGTGAGTTCACGTAGTGTAACAGAGCAGCGCTTCTGGGTTGTACGTCAGAACGGAGGCTCACTATTGGCCAGCGAGTGAGACAGCGCTCAGATTTAATCACAAATATCTTAATTTGTGTTCCGAAGATGAACGAAAGTCTTACGGGGTTGAACAACATAAGGGAGAGTCATTACTGACAGAGTTTACATTTTTGGGTGAACTAACACTTTGACACTCATCCTTGCCTTGCACTTTGTAACACATCTTTCCCTCGCAGGTCAAAATGACCTGAAGCCCTAAAACTATACTTACTTTTTATTTTTATTTTTTTGTCAGCAAAGCATATTTTATTTAATTTTCATTATATTGTTTCTATCTTTTAATGCAATTTTTTGGGAGATTTTGTGTTATTTTATATAATAATAAATAAATTGGGTGTCTTTGCTGACCTCGTGTGGAAATAAATAAATATATATATATATATATATAACATGATATTTCATGAGTCTAGATGGCCTTATATCTCTATATGGAGCAAATTAGCGGTTCCTCTGGGTCCTAAAGCCAGTTCAGTGTGCATTCAGAAACACATGTAGACATTTTACACAAAAAATTTGGTAAAGGTTTAGCATTTTTAGTTTGAATTTTGAGCACTTTTAAGTTTTTCTATGTGTTCTGAAGCATTCCTCGCATTCCATTCATTCCTAAGGGGGTCAAATTGACCCGAGAGGAAAGGATTTGTTACTTTATTATATTTCAACAACAAAACTCCTCGAATCCATTACATTTTTTGTGTGTATTCGTGGTTCAAGTGCGACAAAAGTCCTATAGGTTCTTGGACCTCTGATTAACACTCAATTTTATTTTATTTTTTAAATGACCCGAGGGAAGGATGATTAAATAGATTTTGACGTGTGTGTGTGTTTTGGCTACAAACAGGATTGTCTTACTTCACGGTTAAGAAGCGAACGGCCTCCTGGGACACGGCACTGTTTCTAACAGGGAAAAAAAGAAAGAAAATATATAGAGGTTAAATGCTCAGTTGCAAAGCCCTTGTTGGGTAAATCTAGACGGCGATCGCTTTCTTTTTTTGCAGAAATGTTGCGCTTTTACGGACGACAACTTCAAGGACAGAAAACTACACTCCTACCGAGAGGTCGTGACCCCTCCCTACCACCAGCTGATTTGCATATAGGATCACAAGTCACCACGACGACCATAACGACAACAAGCCACTCCTCCTGGAAGAGAGATCGGAGAACGTCATTATTGGGCAGTAGTGCTACCTGACACACGGACACTTCAACGAAAATCACATCGTCATCATCATCATCATCATCATCGTTTGCGAGTAAGCTAGAATTTTTTTTAGTCTTCAAAACCGCCTATACAATGCCGGACACGCCACAAAACCGCTACCATTGGTTACGAAAGCAATGCCGAGATGGAGCAAAGACTTTGTTACAAAACGATTTCACAGATTAGCCAGTCAGAGGAAGTTATTTCTGTTGATTTACATCGATAAAAAATTAAATTAAATAAAAACGTCGTACAAATATACCTACAATGAATTGGTTCTTAAAATGCCAGATCAGTGCGGCGGGACCGGGTGACATCACTATTATGTCATCGCTGAGAAGTTCAAATCTTTTGAAGCAGATGTGGCCCTTTGTCACGAGATTACACTAAACAATGAAGAATCTTGTGATGAGCGTTAATACTGCGTTCACATCATATCGCAATTACTGACGATGCCAAGAAGTATAAACGGTTCTTTATATCTTTCCAAACGTTTTTGCAACTGTGGCGTTAGAGCTTCACAATCACCATTCTGAATAGACAACTAAACAAAATAACAGATATCATTCTGAATAATCGGCTAACGGTATCGGCAGATATCATTCTGAATAATCGGCTATCGGTAGATATCATTCTGAATAATCGGCTATCGGTAGATATCATTCTGAATAATCGGCTATCGGTAGATATCATTCTGAATAATCGGCTATCGGTAGGTATCATTCTGAATAATCGGCTATCGGTATCGGCAGATATCATTCGGAATAGACAACTAAACAAAATAACAGATATCATTCTGAATAATCGGCTATCGGTATCGGCAGATATCAATCTGAATAATCGGCTATCGGTAGATATCATTCTGAATAATCGGCTATCGGTATCGGCAGATATCAATCTGAATAATCGGCTAACGGTATCGGCAGATATCATTCTGAATAATCGGCTATCGGTATCGGCAGATATCAATCTGAATAATCGGCTATCGGTAGATATCATTCTGAATAATCGGTTATCGGTATCGGCAGATATCATTCTGAATAATCGGCTAACGGTATCGGCAGATATCATTCTGAATAATCGGCTAACGGTATCGGCAGATATCATTCTGAATAATCGGCTAACGGTATCGGCAGATATCATTCTGAATAATCGGCTAACGGTATCGGCAGATATCATTCTGAATAATCGGCTATCGGTAGATATCATTCTGAATAATCGGCTATCGGTATCGGCAGATATCATTCGGAATAGACAACTAAACAAAATAACAGATATCATTCTGAATAATCGGCTATCGGTATCGGCAGATATCAATCTGAATAATCGGCTATCGGTAGATATCATTCTGAATAATCGGCTATCGGTATCGGTAGATATCATTCTGAATAATCGGCTATCGGTATCGGCAGATATCATTCTGAATAATCGGCTATCGGTATCGGCAGATATCAATCTGAATAATCGGCTATCGGTAGATATCATTCTGAATAATCGGTTATCGGTATCGGCAGATATCATTCTGAATAATCGGCTAACGGTATCGGCAGATATCATTCTGAATAATCGGCTAACGGTATCGGCAGATATCATTCTGAATAATCGGCTAACGGTATCGGCAGATATCATTCTGAATAATCGGCTAACGGTATCGGCAGATATCATTCTGAATAATCGGCTAACGGTATCGGCAGATATCATTCTGAATAATCGGCTATCGGTAGATATCATTCTGAATAATCGGCTATTGGTATCGGCAGATATCATTCTGAATAATCGGCTAACGGTATCGGCAGATATCATTATGAATAATCGGCTAACGGTATCGGCAGATATCATTCTGAATAATCGGTTATCGGTATCGGCAGATATCATTCTGAATAATCGGCTAACGGTATCGGCAGATATCATTCTGAATAATCGGCTAACGGTATCGGCAGATATCATTCTGAATAATCGGCTAACGATATCGGCAGATATCATTCTGAATAATCAGCTATCGGTAGATATCATTCTGAATAATCGGCTATTGGTCTCGGCAGATATCATTCTGAATAATCGGCTATCGGTATCGACAGATATCATTCTGAATAATCGGCTATCGGTAGATATCATTCTGAATAATCGGTTATCGGTATCGGCAGATATCATTCTGAATAATCGGCTAACGGTATCGGCAGATATCATTCTGAATAATCGGCTATCGGCATCGGCAGATATCATTCTGAATAATCGGTTATCGGTATCGGCAGATATCATTCTGAATAATCAGCTATCGGTAGATATCATTCTGAATAATCGGTTATCGGTATCGGCAGATATCATTCTGAATAATCGGTTATCGGTATCGGCAGATATCATTCTGAATAATCGGCTAACGGTATCGGCAGATATCATTCTGAATAATCGGCTAACGGTATCGGCAGATATCATTCTGAATAATCGGCTAACGGTATCGGCAGATATCATTCTGAATAATCGGCTAACGGTATCGGCAGATATCATTCTGAATAATCAGCTATCGGTAGATATCATTCTGAATAATCAGCTAACGGTATCGGCAGATATCATTCTGAATAATCGGCTAACGGTATCGGCAGATATCATTCTGAATAATCGGCTAACGGTATCGGCAGATATCATTCTGAATAATCGGCTAACGGTATCGGCAGATATCATTCTGAATAATCAGCTATCGGTAGATATCATTCTGAATAATCAGCTAACGGTATCGGCAGATATCATTCTGAATAATCGGCTAACGGTATCGGCAGATATCATTCTGAATAATCGGCTATCGGTATCGACAGATATCATTCTGAATAATCGGTTATCGGTATCGGCAGATATCATTCTGAATAATCGGCTATCGGTATCGACAGATATCATTCTGAATAATCGGTTATCGGTATCGGCAGATATCATTCTGAATAATCAGCTATCGGTAGATATCATTCTGAATAATCGGTTATCGGTATCGGCAGATATCATTCTGAATAATCGGCTAACGGTATCGGCAGATATCATTCTGAATAATCGGCTAACGGTATCGGCAGATATCATTCTGAATAATCGGCTATCGGCAGATATCATTCTGAATAATCGGTTATCGGTATCGGCAGATATCATTCTGAATAATCAGCTATCGGTAGATATCATTCTGAATAATCGGTTATCGGTATCGGCAGACATCATTCTGAATAATCGGCTAACGTATCGGCAGATATCATTCTGAATAATCGGCTAACGGTATCGACAGATATCATTCTGAATAATCGGCTAACGGTATCGACAGATATCATTCTGAATAATCGGTTATCGGTATCGGCAGATATCATTCTGAATAATCGCTATCTGTAAATATTCTTAATAATCGGAGTTCGGTATCGGCGGATACATTTATTATCGGTGCATCTCTAATAATTACAGTACAGACATGAACGCAGCATTACAAAAGCTCTGAGTTTTACATATTTTTTTTCTTATGGAGAAAGTATTTTGTCAAAAAAAAAGAGAATAATAGAGATAGAGACAGATCTTTCTTTGTTTTAAAGGTTGAGAAAAGGAATATTTTGAGGAGCTGCATTATTGAAGAGCAACCGTACATCACATCTCTGGTTTAAATCAGTGCGTTTAAATGAATCACTTCCCTGGCATTTAAAGAAAACAACAGAAAAAAGAAGAAAAAACAACAACAAATATACCATAGAAACGTATTACACCAAAAATATATAAAAATCACACGTCACATAAAAAGGACTCAAACACAGGCGATACGGCCACTTCCCCTCCTCAGTTTGTGTCCCGTCCACTTAAACATGGAACACACAAACCGCGTACAAACTATTGCAGGGATTCTGGGTAAGCGGCGCTCGTCGCCTGCGTTGAGCTGAAATCAGAAGATAAGAGCATCACATCCACGTCGTAAACAACACCGCCACCTCACCAGTACAAATCACACCACACGCGCTAGTCCACAGTTTTACGCGCCTAGTCACTAGAAAAAGCTATTGACTTCAATAGTTAAGCCACTTTTGGTACAATTGCAAAAAAGAGAGCTATCAAACAACTTTAGAATTCTTTTTTTTAAATGTTTTATAAATAATGCAAGATACTCTGTCATTTTTTTTTATATATAAAATTCAAGACTCCACCATATAGACAAAGATTCTTAGAATACGTTACGCAAATGTCACAGCAACAAAGTTATGGTAAAGCTTGTGAGATTTCACCAGTTTATGTCTTTCAGTCAGTCTTTCAAAAACAGAAACTTGTTTTTTTTGTGTGTGTGTGTGTGTGTGTGTGTGTGTGTATCTCATTCTTAGTAAAAAATAAAAAACTGGCACAGGAAAAAAAAAAAATCTCTGGATCTACAGACAACGAGAGACATGTTAACCTTCACTGTGAAGGTTACACAACATGAAATACGCAGTACACCACAACCGGATGACAAGAGAAGGTTACACAAAGCAAACAAAACCTCATTTAACGTTAAACAACATAAACATGTTATTGCCTTGCCGATACAAATTATCTCCTGTCTTGAAACCGACGACTGGAGCACATAAACTGGTGGCAATATTCTGATAGCTACCATATGAACAACATTAGCTGATTTGACTCCGCCTCCACTCCTCCTTTCCCATCAGTGATTGGTCAGTGCATAACTTAGGCTCAGGTAAAGGGAGTTCCTCATTGGCTGATACTCTCTCCTTCAGTTCCAGACGGTGGAAGAGTTTGGAAGTCTGAACGGTTTAAAGTGTTTTGTGCCTGCAGTCCGTAAACAAAAGGACGGAAAAATGGCGAAACAGTAGATATCCAAAAAGAGAACAAAAAACACAACGCTGTATAAAAAGTACATTTCCAACAACATAAAACACTGAATGATCACACATCAATAAAACACTTGGACCCCATGTGAAAAACACAATACGAAGTCGCCAATATTTGTACAAAAAATTACAAATCTCACAGCAATATTACACACAATCCACCAGGAAACATTTGGCTGCATGTTTTTAGACTTAAGCAATTTGGAGATTTTCGTTTTGGAAGCCCAAGTGAATAAACCGTCCTAGATGTGCTTTCACGCTTTTTGTAAGCCACATTAGCAAAAACTGAAACGTTTTTTTTTCATCAGTCTGTCTGAAACGGAGAAGAGAACGACGAGTCCCGCACCTAAACCCTCATGCACTGACCAACCCTTCGCCTGCGTGCCGTACTAAGACCTCGCGTCGGCTTTCGATTTGACTATCGTGATAACACTGGTGGCTCCCACCTTTCCGGGAACGAGGGGCCCGATGACGGAGGCCAAGTGCCCACGGTGGGATACGGGCGCGGGCGCGTTAGTGACGGGCCCTCGGGCCACAGTTCTGGCGAAGCTCTGAAGAGCCTCGTATTTGGAGCGAAGCGCGTCCAGCTCCACTTTCATACTGGCGTTTTCCGAAGCCAGCTTCTCCACTTCCTGCTGAAGCTCCGCCTTCTGCCTCTCGAGCTCCTCCTTCTGAGTGACGCGCTTGACGCGACAGCTAGCAGCGTAGCCTCGGTTCTTCAGCGTGCGCCGGCGCTGCTTCAGCTGCAGGATCTCTTCTTTGGACAGGCCGCGCAGGTGCTGGTTGAGCTCGCGGACCGACATGGACACCAGCTCATCGTCCGTCAGACTCGTCCCGTTTTCCCCGGGCTCCCTCTTCACCTGAGAGACGGAAGAACATCAACGGGAAACATTAAAGGTGCAGTGTGTAAGTTTTAGCCGCATCTAGTGGTGAGGTTGAGAATTGCACCCAACTGAAGTTACGGTGGCCGACAGGAAGTGATGTCGTCGTCTGAGACAGCAGAGAGTAACCAGTTAAGCAATGAGGTTTCTTTACAAAGATAAATTAAGAAATAATGTTTACTTAATTATTCAGTAAAACAATGTTATTGTGTATATTATTGTTACTTGTTCATCATTGTGTCAGTGTTTTATTCTCTGACTTTAGCTCGCTTCTTTACACGAAGAACAACATAGTGACGAAACGCCGTTTAGTTGGAGGAACATCAACGGGAAACATTAAAGATGCAGTGGGACATCTGGGAACATGCTAACTTTAGCCTGATAGCACTAAAAGCGTACGTCCAATCGGCGTCCAAAGCCATGAACGCGCACAGCCAAGAAGAGCGGAGACAACGTTCCTGCAACACCAACATCATGTGTCGTTCACCGGTGAGAAAATGTTATATTATAAAACGGATAGTTCTGGTCCTTGATTCTGATTGGTTGAGCCACATTTTTATAAAATAAAAAAATCTAATTATAAACCAGAAAATACAAAATTTCTGAAAATATTAACTGAGAACTATTGACTGTTATGTACATTTTAAATTACATATTTAAAAAAATGATTTGTATATTTAAATACATAATCTAATAAATTACAAAAAAAACGTTTAAAAATAATTATATATAAAAATAAACTTTACATTATTTTGGATTATCAAAATGTCATTAAATCAGAAAATACAAAATTTATAAATAAAATGATAAAGTTTTATTAACTCAATTATAGATATGAATATATAATCTAATAAATTACATATAAAAAACAAATTACATTTTATATATATATATATATATATATATAATCTTATAAATATATTATATAATTAATTATATATTTAAAGTTTTAATTTGACATTATTTTGGATTATCAAAATGTAATTAAATCATTAAAAATGTAATTAAAACAGAAAATATAGAATTTATTTTAAAAAAGTATAAAGTTGTATTAACTCAATTGATTAGACATGCTTTTTGGTCATTAAAATGTAATTAAATCATTAAAATGGAATCCAGACAAATTAAAACAAAACAAAAAATTTGAATATATTTTTTAATTGCTAAATTTGTATTAACTCAACTGATTAGACATGCTTTTTGTTCATTAAAATGTAATTAAAGCATTAAATCGAGGTACAGACGAAGCGCTCACCTTCAAGGCCTTGTTTCCTTTGCTAGTGGTCGTCATGCCACGAGGAACGCCTGCCAAGCCACGCAGATCTGCAAAACAAACACGCATGAGAGCGGAGACACTGGGACTCTGCAGCGTGAGCTCCGTGCGGCCTCGAGGAGGACCTCATGAGGAGAAACAGAAAGCAAAACAGTGTTGCTCTCTCCTGCCACGTGAGCGAGGAACGGGGAAAACACAAACTGGACCAGAGAAAGTGATCACTCTGAACCCACGACTTCCTGTTTCTGACTTCCTGTGTGGTCGAGGCGGTTGGGAGCGTAACGTTCCACAACACCATCTCTCACCCGAGCCAATGAGACGAAGGAGGAGCGATGATGAAGAAGTGTGTGTTGGGGAGTCACCAGACGAGCAGAAGAGAGGAGAGCGGGATCACTTCCAGAACACCCATCACTACTGAACTACACACACACACACACATACGCACACACACACACACACACACACACACACACACACACACACACACACACACACACACACACACACACACACACACACACACACACACACACACACAACACTACTGAACGACAGTCACCGATCGCACACTGCACACACACACACACACAACACTACTGAACGACACTGCACACACACACACACACACACTACTGAACCACACACTGTAAAAAATGTGGCTGCGATTAGTTAAAATTTGTTGAGATAACTTAAATATCCAACTTAACCAAACTAAACTTAAGTTAACTAAACTTAATATTTTAATTCAAGCTTGAACACATACTTTTTAAAGTT
>NC_136897.1:28706424-28708924 GCF_949152265.1 Phoxinus phoxinus
AATAAGAAACACAAGCACAATTTAGCAAATAAATAAATAAAAATCGGTATCGCTTACAATAATGTCATATTAGTTATTATCAATGAGCAGTGCATTTGTTGTAGTGCTTATTACTATTGATCAGCTCAGGTCTATTAAATTATGTTGAACAGATATAACATTTGATTTTTAAAAAATATACTAGTAAATGTTGAAATGAATATTAACTAAAATTATGAAATGCTTTACAACTATTTATTATTGTTAGTTCATGTTAACTGATGTTTTTAACTAATGTAAACATGTTACCTAAAAATCAATCAAAAGGGTGGAAAATATGGAGAATATGTGTGTGTGTGTGTGTCTCGCAGCAGCACATGATGGTTGAGTGAGAGTGTGTGTGTGTGTGTGTGTGTCTCGCAGCAGCACATGATGGTTGAGTGAGAGTGTGTGTGTGTGTGTGTGTGTCTCGCAGCAGCACATGATGGTTGAGTGAGAGTGTGTGTGTGTGTGTGTGTGTCTCGCAGCAGCACATGATGGTTGAGTGAGAGTGTGTGTGTGTGTGTGTGTCTCGCAGCAGCACATGATGGTTGAGTCAGTGTGTGTGTGTGTGTGTGTGTGTGAGTGAGAGAGAGTGTGCGTGTGTGTGTGTGTGTATGTGTGTGAGTGAGAGTGTGTGTGTGTGTGTGTGTGTGTGTGTGTGTGTGTGTGTGTGTGAGTGTGTGTGTGTGAGTGTGTGTGTGTGTGTGTGTGTGTGTGTGTGTGTGTGTGTGTGTGTGTGTGTGTGTGTGTCTCGCAGCAGCACATGATGGTTGAGTCAGTGTGTGTGTGTGTGTGTATGTGTGTGAGTGAGAGTGTGTGTGTGTGTGTGTGTGTGTGTGTGTGTTGATCAGAAAGTGGGTCTCGTCTCTGACCTACTTCTGTGTGAAGGTTGATGTTAATGTTCGGGTCTGGAACGCCATGGATCGTCTGCGGGAACATCTGCCGGAGTGTGAGGGTGTGTGTGTCACACGACTGACACACCAGTCTGAGATTCAAGGAAACAGATTCACAGGTGAGTAAAAGTAAGTGTGTGTGTGTGTGTGTGTGTGTGTGTGTGTGTGTGTGTGTGTGTGTGGCTTTTCCTAGAAGTTCATCCAGTTTTAGGATAGTTAATCCTGTGTAAATGCTCTTGTGCAACACAGAAGGTGTTTTGAGTTCTTAGTACTAGTACACACACACTCACTCACTCACTCTCACACTCACACTCACTCACACACACACACACAGACACACACACACACACACAGAAACATGTGCAAAACACTAGATTTGAATAAAAACATGCTTTGGCTGATTTAATGAAGACCAGTAAAACGTCTTCACTAGTAGGCTGTGATAATATTCCCCTATATACGCCCTCACAAGTTCAGCATAAACATTTCCCAAACACACTCGAAGCGCTCGACCAATCACAACACACTGCTCCAGCCGACCAATCAGAGCACAGAGTGCTTTTCAGGAGGCGGGGCTTCATAGAGACAGGAAGTAAACAGAGCGTTACTGACAGACTGGGAAGAGAGGAGCCGCAACACTGGTCTTTTTAACACTTGGCAGATTATTATTGAAGTGTAAACATTTTTTAAAAAGTGAACTTACTCAAAAATACTATTTTCAATTTTGATGTGAAATATATACTTACAAAAACACGTTTTACTCTAAAACTGCAAGAAAATCAAAGTTATAAATCTAAACAAGTTGTGTTCCAGGTGTGAGCTAGAATTCTCGTTGAGACTTGGGTCTGGGAACCACGTGTTAATTTTCTCGTATTTGAGGCGCCGTTTATTGGGTGCTAAGAATGTCTATCTAAAGTGCCTGTACGTAGCTCATAGCCAATCGTTTCCATTATACCAGATGACGTATGTAGAGCGACAGAAATTAGACAAGGAAGAAGACGATGGGTAAGATATTTTTGTGTAAACAATGACGTTCAGTGACTATTGCCGTTTGTGCAAGATAAACGTGAGGGTCAAAGGTATATATGGATATAAACAAACTGCTTAGTTGTGTCGCATAGATGTCGTCATCGACTTGCTGCTCCCTCCCCGTTCTGTGATTGGTTCCCTAGATGAGGCGAAAATCTGGTCCATGGTATCCAGACGGCCTTTCAGCGTGAATAAAATCGCGCTGCGCAAAGGCAGTATGGGGAAACCCAGGCTAGGTGTGAGCTTGATATCTCAGTAAATGCGCTTTCAGTGAGAGTGTGTTCGACTGCAGTACCGATCGCTTCCACTAGAGGAAACTCGCCTCGCGCTCATTTCCAATGCGTCATTTCTGACCGGAGGAGCACAAGTGTGGCTATTGTTATCAAGACCATTTAACCGATTCGAAACATGTCCATGATTTTTTTAAGAGTCAAATCTCCACACACCCCTGGTTGAAAACCCTGCAGCTTCACACCATTTAAACCAGTGTTTCAAACATATTACAATAAAAGCAGAGACATAAAATGTAAATAAATCAAAGTCGACTCGCTATCAGA
>NC_136897.1:28716424-28721424 GCF_949152265.1 Phoxinus phoxinus
TTTAAAAACAAAATGTACAAGAACAAACAGTGTGTAAAGCAAAAGCAGCAGATATGCGTGTATCCGAAATAATAATGATCATAATACCTTTCATGCTATTATGATTATGCATGATAAAAGAAAAAAAGACCCATTCGAAATGCATGCTATATTAATATATCGCTGCAAATGAATGTAAACGCGCCTGATAAAGCCGTCAATCAAACGCGCGCTGGTGTTATTGATGCACGCGCTCTCCGTGCCTCGAAAGCTACAGCCGGTTCGCGCGCTCCGATGTGCCGTGTTGCCATGACGCCCCGGTGCCCGGGCTCACTCACGTCAAACAAATACCAGCGATTGATGAATCAGCATCTTCCTCATCCGCTCAAACGCACATTAATAACGCTGATATGATGATTCTCTGATGTAAAATCACGCGGATATGATGATTCCGGGTGCGCGCGCGCGGTAACGGAATTCAACAAATGCTCCACAAAACTAGTTTCCCCACACAGCATAAAACCATATGCCAAGATAAACAAAGATAATATTCTTTGAAGTACCATATATCATGCAGTACCAATGTATATTGTTTACAAGTCCCGGGCTACTTTTTCTAACGTTTTCCAACCAAATCCAAAATGCGTTTTATTGTCTCAGCAAATACAACTTTCAAAACTAACGGTCACATAATGTTTAAATAAATGATATTCCCGCGTTTTATTTTTTAACTGTTTTAACACCCTTTTTAAAAAAATGCCGTTTTTAACGACATTCAGAAACCGTTTTTATGACTTAACGGAAACGTTAGCCAAACGTTCCTAAATCATATTTTCTTATCTATGGTCTCAAAAACCCTAGTGTGTTCCCTACCTAGGGCTCGTAAACACGCCGGAACGGCTTGAAACGAGACGGATAACGTTACCCGTGTGAAACAATATCAATGTAGGCGAGTAAAATACCAGGACACCAGCATACAACAAAAGTACTACGGTATTAACACCTGATAACATAGTACTTTTACTAAGGGTGTAAACCTGTGGAAATAATTCCCTCATCTCGCGTAGAATCGCGTTAGACAGACGCGTGTGAAGAGAGAGAACGCACCTCGAACCCGGACGATCCGTGTCCAGCGCAGAGTTCTGATGAACCAGCAGGTTCCGGTTATTCAGATCCCGATCCGCGAGTGTGTTGCTGTGTAACCTCTGCCTGACACACACACACACACACACACACACACACACACTCCCTCCCTCTCTCTCTCTCTCTAAATATAACACAAGCCGAATCCCGCTGATTTCTGCAAATGTTTCAAATCGAAGCGACGATCAGTACCGATCCGAGCCGGTGATTGACCACAGATTAGGGTGTGAGAGTGTGTATCGATGAGCCCTTTGTCTGGTCGCTGTCATCATGGCTGTGTGTGTGTGTGTGTGTGTGTGTGTGTGTGTGTGTGTGTGTGTGTGTGTGTGTGTGTGGCGGGTTTTAAGCGGAATGACCCGATCGTGATGATTCAGCACGGCGAGCCCTTTAAAACGCGCGTCCCGCGTGTCACGCGCGCACATATGAGCATATGAACACTGATAGTTATGAAATAGTAAACAATACACATATTAATAAATTATTATAATATTAACACTGTTTTATAAATATATAGGGTAATTATATGTAGTTCAATATAACGGGAAATTACATATTCATAACTATAAATAGTTCTACAGATCACGTAGTTTATTAATGTGTGACTGACTTTTTTTTTTAAATCGCTGATATCGTTTTTTTACAATGATATCATAGTTTTATAATCCATTTGTAAACAATTTAAAGTTATGAATTACATATTCAAATGGTTTATGAATTACATATTCATAACTATAAATTGGTAAGTAGTATAACATCCACTTATAATCAATGCATAATACTGTGATGCTGCAAAAAAAGAAACCAAAAAGCAAAGCACAGATATAATAGCATGTTTTAAACTTTTTAAATACAAATAACTTTTATTCTATTCCCTTTTTTTCAATTAAATTATTTTAATTAATACTTATTATTAATATTAGGCTATAGAATTAATAATAATAACACTGCTCTTTTTTTGGTGCCATTATAATGAATGCTCTTTATTTAATTTGCAAATGGTTCATGTTCTGCACTAAAAAAAGAAACTGACATACACATTCACACGCACGCGCGCACGCACACACACACACAGTGTCGTGCACACTCAGCAAAACAGGTCTGAGCTGAGCGACTCTCGTCCCCGTTATAAACACATTTAACCACGACACGCTTACCGAACGCGTCCGGGAACGTCTCGAGCTGCAGATTACGGTGTCCGGTGGAAACGGGGAGAATCCGGCGGGAGTTTCTCGCTGTTGTCGGCGAATTTGAGACCGTGTTGATCCTCTTTCTCTCGCGCTGGAGCCAGACGTCATATGATTCGGCTTGGTCACGTGGTTTCATTCATGAAGGACCTACGCAACGGCAGCGCGACTCTTAAAGGAACACGCGCGTGCTGAGCGCTCATAAACAGTAAAAGAGCATACATGTAGTCTACTGCATTTTAATAAATCATAACAAAATAAATAAAAACAATAAAGGTCAATAAACACAACATCTTTAGAAATAGTACTGAGAATGTTACGTATTTTAAACACAAAGCACAACTGCGCATTGTCTGCGTGTCTGAGCAGGTGATGCATTTGAATTTAACTTACTTTGCGACTGTTCAAAAGTATGTTGTATATAGTATAAATGTGTGTATGCAGGAATGAAATTCGGATTTAGTACATCCGCCATGTTGTCACTATCACGTGATCCACCGCGTCGCTTCACTTGCATTCATAAATAGGCCTACTTTCCGTGGGCAGCTAATGATAGTGATAATGTGAATCCTCATGTTCTCATAGCATTGAATTAATAATAAAAAAATAATAATAAAAATTCCCATGGCCTCATGGGATAGTAAATTATCCATCGAATGCGCACTTCAGAATCTCGCCGGAAGTAGTGTATTTTTCGCATACTAAGTGTAAATGTTAAACTCAGGTGAAGCTGCATTGACTTGTTTCTGTTCACATTAGAGGAAGCTGATGTGATGATTCACTGCGGTTTAGAAGATCCGTCAGAACCAGAGCCGTCTTCCTCTTTCTCTCTGCATTCGCCAGCTGTACAGCAATGATAAAACAGATCTGTTCAAACACACACTTCTCTGTTCACACACCTTCCCAGAAGCTCTTTTCAGAGAATATCAGTGCTGCGGAAGCTAGACATAAAGAGCTGAAATACATCTGCAACACATAAGGTGGAGTTGAGCAAATATCTGGATGGATTTGTGGCATCTTGACACACATCTAGTGGACACACATCTAGTGGACACACATCTAGTGGACACACATCTAGTGGACACACATCTAGTGGACACACATCTAGTGGACACACACCTAGTGGACACACACCTAGTGGACACACACCTAGTGGACACACATCTAGTGGACACATCTAGTGGACACACATCTAGTGGACACATCTAGTGGACACACATCTAGTGGACACACATCTAGTGGACACACATCTAGTGGACACATCTAGTGGACACACATCTAGTGGACACACATCTAGTGGACACACATCTAGTGGACACATCTAGTGGACACACATCTAGTGGACACATCTAGTGGACACACATCTAGTGGACACATCTAGTGGACACACATCTAGTGGACACACACCTAGTGGACACACATCTAGAGGACACATCTAGTGGACACACATCTAGTGGACACACACCTAGTGGACACACATCTAGTGGACACATCTAGTGGACACACATCTAGTGGACACATCTAGTGGACACACATCTAGTGGACACACCTAGTGGACACACACCTAGTGGACACACACCTAGTGGACACACATCTAGTGGACACACATCTAGTGGACACTTCTAGTGGACACTTCTAGTGGACACACATCTAGTGGACACACATCTAGTGGACACACATCTAGTGGACACTTCTAGTGGACACACATCTAGTGGACACACATCTAGTGGACACACATCTAGTGGACACTTCTAGTGGACACTTCTAGTGGACACACATCTAGTGGACACACATCTAGTGGACACACATCTAGTGGACACATCTCTAGTGGACACATCTCTAGTGGACACATCTAGTGGACACATCTAGTGGACACACATCTAGTGGACACATCTAGTGGACACTTCTAGTGAACACCGCTCTCAGCAAAAGCAGCTCCGATGTGATGAGTGTGTGCCAGGTGTGCGTAATCAAACAAGGCCAATCAAAAATAGCCCACTGACCATATCCCAAATATTAAAACTCAAAATATGCCATACTTAAATACATACTTTATGTAGTACTAGGAATGCGCCGATACTGCTAACAGATATTTTTTTTATATATTTGAAAAGGCGATAACCGATATATTGGCACAGATATAATAGCTTATATTTGAAACTTTGAAAATAAAAAATACATAACTTTCATTCTATTCCCTTGACAATTAATTTTTTCAATTAAATAATTTTAATCAATTAATATTATTATTATTATAGAATTAATAATAATACTGCTTCTTTTCTCTGCCATAATTAAAATACATATTTTATGTAGTAGGGATGCACCGATATAAAAAGTTTGGCCGATACCGATATGGTGGCCGATATATCATGCATCCCTATTATGTAGTTATGCTAAATTAAAGCATTATATCGTAGTGATCACAAAACTTAACATCTACCACAGTTTAATCATTGGTAGGATATAAAATATTGAAATACTGTACAATTTATGCAATATGTCGGTTATCGGCCAATATATCGGTTATCGGTTGTAGGCCAATATATCGGTTATCGGCCAATATATCAGTTATCGGTTATAGGCCAATATATCGGTTATAGGTTATCGGCCAATACATCAGTTATCCGTTATAGGCCAATATATCGGTTATCGGTTATAGGCCAATATATCGGTTATAGGTTATAGGCCAAT
>NC_136897.1:28726424-28736424 GCF_949152265.1 Phoxinus phoxinus
TACCAGAATTTTAATTAACATTTAAAACAGAGTCCAGAAAAAATAAAAAAAAAATTTGTTTGTTTTTAATCATAGGGCCCTAAAATGTAATTTTATGAATTTAATTATTAGAATTGAGATAAAACTAAATCCAGAAAAAAACCATACTGATTCATACTGAACCAAAAAATCATACTGATTCCATAGTTCAAATTTAATATATGGTTGTTAAATTAAATTTCTTTTTGATTACTAGAATTGAATTGAATTTAATTTTTAATATAATAGGGCCCAAAAAATAAATCTTTGTTAAAATTTAATAAATTAAATGCTAAAAATAGTAATGCTTTTTAATTATTAGAATTTAAATTTAACGTTTATAACAGAATCCAGATTAGAAGAGAAAGAAAGAAAAAATTCCACAATATATTTCAGACGCCTGCATCGCAATTCACACGAACCACAAACACTACATGGTGACGGTCGAATTAAACACAAGACACTACAGCAGTGAAAAATCACTACATAAAGCATACATTTGCATAATATTAGTGATGTCAAGCTAAACTTATCTTAATTTTTGTTAGGTTCATACATGTAAAATCTGTTCAGCCTCACATTTATCACCACATGTTCAAAAAAGGTCATCAACTAAAATAGGCTTTGATTGTGTGTGTATCTCGCTTGGGTCATGTGATGTGACGTACCAGTAAAGCTTGTGCTCCCAGTCGCACCGCTAGTCTCCGTGGCAACCCCATCTTCACCCCCCCGTCAGCCAGAGCGTCCAGAGCCGTGAACGCCTGAGAGCAAAAACACACACACACACACACAAGACATCTGATGAAAGAGCAATCATAAATATTTGTTAAGCATCAGATCATCATATTATCCTGATTTCTGGAGGATCATGTGACACTGAAGACTGGAGTAATGATGATAAACTCAGCTTTGATCACAGGAATAAATTACACTTTACTATATATTCACATAGAGAACTGATGATCTACATTATAATAATATTTCACTGTTTTTACTGTATTTTTGAGTGAGTCAGTGAGTGAGTGAGTGAGTGAGTGAGTGTGTGAGTGAGCGAGTCAGTGAGCGAGTCAGTGATTGAGGGAGTCAGTGATTGAGGGAGTCAGTGAGTGAGGGAGCGAGTCAGTGAGTGAGTGAGTCAGTGAGTGAGTCAGTGATTGAGGGAGTCAGTGATTGAGGGAGTCAGTGATTGAGGGAGTCAGTGATTGAGTGAGTCAGTGAGTGAGTGAGTCAGTGAGCGAGTCAGTGAGTGAGTGAGCGAGTCAGTGAGCGAGTCAGTGAGCGAGTCAGTGAGTGAGTGAGCGAGTCAGTGAGTGAGTGAGCGAGTCAGTGAGCGAGTCAGTGAGTGAGTGAGTCAGTGAGAGAGTGAGTCAGTGAGCGAGTGAGTGAGCGAGTGAGTGAGTCAGTGAGCGAGTCAGTGAGTGAGTGAGAGAGTGAGCAAGTGAGCGAGTCAGTGAGTGAGTGAGTGAGTGAGTGAGTGAGTGAGCCAGTGAGTGAGTCAGTGATTGAGTGAGTGAGTGAGTCAGTGAGCGAGTCAGTGAGTGAGTGAGTCAGTGAGCGAGTGAGTGAGCGAGTGAGTGAGTCAGTGAGCGAGTCAGTGAGTGAGTCAGTGAGCAAGTGAGCGAGTCAGTGAGTGAGTGAGTGAGTGATTGAGTGAGTGAGTGAGTCAGTGAGCGAGTCAGTGAGTGAGCGAGTCAGTGAGTGAGTGAGTCAGTGAGTGAGTGAGTGAGTGAGTCAGTGAGTGAGTCAGTGAGTGAGTGAGTGAGTGAGTGATTGAGTGAGTGAGTGAGCCAGTGAGTGAGTCAGTGATTGAGTGATTGAGTGAGTCAGTGAGCGAGTCAGTGAGTGAGTGAGTCAGTGAGTGAGTCAGTGAGTGAGTGAGTCAGTGAGTGAGCCAGTGAGTGAGTGAGTGAGCCAGTGAGTGAGCCAGTGATTGAGTCAGTGAGTGAGTCAGTGAGTGAGTCAGTGAGTGAGTGAGTGAGTGAGTGAGTGAGTCAGTGAGTGAGTCAGTGAGTCAGTGAGTGAGTCAGTGAGTGAGTCAGTGAGTGAGTCAGTGAGTGAGTCAGTGAGTGAGTCAGTGAGTGAGTCAGTGAGTGAGTCAGTGAGTGAGTCAGTGAGTGAGTCAGTGAGTGAGTCAGTGAGTGAGTCAGTGAGTGAGTCAGTGAGTGAGTCAGTGAGTGAGTCAGTGAGTGAGTCAGTGAGCGAGTCAGTGAGCGAGTCAGTGAGCGAGTCAGTGAGCGAGTGAGTGAGTGATTGAGTGAGTCAGTGTGTGTGTCTCACGTAAGCAGGTCCGCTCCCGCTGAGGCCGGTCACCGCGTCGATCAGATCCTCCTCCACTTCGGTGCAGAACCCAACGCTCCCCATGAGTGTCTCCAGGAGCTTCCCGTCCTCCAGATCCGCATGAGTTCCGGTGGCGTAAACCGTCGCTCCCTCGCGCACTACCACCGGCGTGTTCGTCATGCAGCGCATCACTTTAGGAGCCGCGCGGTACTGGAGCAGCTTCTACACACACACACACACAGCACAGAGAGAGTGTGTGTGAGAGTGTGTGTAAGTTAACAACAAGCACAGAGAACAAAAGAAGATGAATGTTCAACGGTCAGTATGGAACAACGGATCAAAATCACACCATATAATTGATTCCTGTGAGACTCAGAGGAAAAATGTTTGATAAAAGAGAAAAATGCATAAACTGAGCGAGAGACGAGCTTCAGCATTATTAATATCCTGGAATGTGTTATTGACAAGCAACGACAGGTTAGTTCACAAAGAACAACAATTCAGCGTTTCATCTGGCACTTTCAGCTGAATAATTCAGTCAAACTCAGAGTGTGTGTAGAAGCTGTTCATGACATCAGTTAAGTGAGACACAGTGTGTGTGTGTGTGTGTATGAGTGAGCGAGTGTGCGAGAGAGTGTGTGAGAGAGTGAGCGAGAGAGTGTCCGAGTGTGCGAGAGAGTGTCCGAGTGTGCGAGAGAGTGTCCGAGTGTGCGAGAGAGTGTACGAGAGAGTGAGAGAGTGTCCGAGAGAGTGAGTGAGTGTGCGAGAGAGTGAGTGAGTGTGCGAGAGAGCGAGTGTGCGAGAGAGTGAGTGAGTGTGCGAGAGAGTGAGTGAGTGTGCGAGAGAGTGAGTGTGCGAGAGAGTGAGTGTGCGAGAGAGTGAGTGAGTGTGTGAGAGAGTGAGTGAGTGTGCGAGAGAGTGAGTGTGCGATAGAGTGAGTGAGTGTGCGAGAGAGTGAGTGTGCGAGAGAGTGAGTGAGTGAGTGTGCGAGAGAGTGAGTGAGTGTGCGAGAGAGTGAGCGAGTGTGCGAGAGAGTGAGTGAGTGTGTGAGAGAGTGAGTGAGTGTGCGATAGAGTGAGTGTGCGAGAGAGTGAGCGAGTGTGCGAGAGAGTGAGTGAGTGTGTGAGAGAGTGAGTGAGTGTGCGAGTGTGCGATAGAGTGAGTGAGTGTGCGAGTGAGTGAGTGTGCGAGAGAGTGAGCGAGTGAGTGAGTGAGTGTGCGAGAGAGTGAGCGAGTGTGCGAGAGAGTGAGCGAGTGTGCGAGAGAGTGAGTGAGTGTGTGAGAGAGTGAGTGAGTGTGCGAGAGAGTGAGTGAGTGTGCGAGAGAGTGAGTGTGCGATAGAGTGAGTGAGTGTGCGAGAGAGTGAGCGAGTGTGCGAGAGAGTGAGTGAGTGAGTGTGCGAGAGAGATAGTGACTCCAGCTGCACAGGAGACGATCAGGTGTGGTGTGTGTGTGTGTGCGTGCGTGTGTGTGCGTGTGTGCGTGCGTGCGTGTGTGTGTGCGTGCGTGTGTGTGTGTGTGGCACCTTCTCGATGGAGCTGATAGTGACTCCAGCTGCAAAGGAGACGATCGTGTTTGTGTTTGTGCGTGTGTGTGTGTGTGTGTGTGTGTGTGTGTGTGTGTGTGTGTGTGGGTGTGTGTGTGTGTGTGTGTGTGTGTGTGTGGCACCTTCTCGATGGAGCTGATAGTGACTCCAGCTGCACAGGAGACGATCAGGTGTCGGTCTTCGATATCCGGGCCGATCTCGTCCAGAACGAACGGGATGATGTGCGGCTTCACCGCCAGGAACAGAACGTCACTCTGGTGCGCGGCTTCTTTGTTACTCGTCGTCAAACTCACGCCCATTTTCTGAGGAACATCAGAGAAAATGTTAAAGCAACCAATTCTTATTTTTTACAGAATATTGCAGTGTTTATCAGTGCACATCACTAATGTTTTAAATGCATGTTCCTGGTAATCTTGAATATCAGAATAACAGCGGCATGAGTGTGTGTGTGTGTGTGTGTATCATCATTATTGTGTTAATAATGTTGAATGAGAATAAGTTCCTCTTGCAGCATCTCTTCTCTTCTCTGATGACGAGGGCGGGGCTACAACCTGTCACTCACATGAGATCAGCCAATAGCAAACCACAACCATCCAATCAGCCAATCAACTCCCCACAGACACACTCAAGCCCCGCCCACATGTGTTCTTGTTCCTGAAGCGCTTCTCTCGATATACGACACTATAGGGAAGAAACGACCAGCGCAACTTCCGTTTCATGTCAACTTTAAGCTCTTAACAGCGCAGAGTAGATGTTCACACACCCGCAGGCCGGAGACCGTGGGCAGATCTGTGTCAGGAGAACTCGCGGTGATCCGGTTTGCAGCAATCACTCCTGAAAAACACAAACACAACATGACTTCAGGACGCTGACAATATTACACTACTATCACACTTCAACTGTGTGCTTTGGTATTTTGTGATAATGACAGACGTCGCCACTATGAACTGGTTTTTGCATGTAAAAGAACAATAAAATAAAAAATAAAACAATAAAAGTTGTATTTTAGTTTTAAGATACAAAAACATTTCATTATTTGAACAACGTGTCAAAATCGTAAAGAATTCGGTCATATTTTGAAGATTCCTACAGAGTTATTATTGATTATCTAAAATGTAAACTATTAAAAACACTGTTAAATGAAGTAAAATAAACCTAACCCTGATGAGGATCAGAACTGTTGACCTCTGCAACTCACGGACAGAGACGTTTCATTTGAAGCACTAAAATTACTAACTGGAAATAAATAACAACTAAAACTGAAATATAAATAAATTAAACCTAAATACAAAAATGTAAACAAAACAAACACTAATAAAAATGACAAATGCATGTAACTCAATTTTTAAATGAAAACAATTATTTTTTTAAATGGACCACAGGGGAAAAACTTCATTTATATTTGAGTTAAGGTATACATTTTTTTTGATCATTTCATTATTTGAACAACTTGTTGAAACAGAATTTCAGTCGTAATTTGAAATAAAATAATATAAATATAATAAATGTACTAACCAAAAATTTGAAACATTTAAACAAATTGCATTTAAGCTGATGCACTAAGATCACAAACTGGAAATAAATCAATAAATAAAAAAAACTGATTTTTTTTTTTTTTAACTCAAGTAGTAATGGGAAAAAAATAATTTAAAAAAGTTGTTATTTATATATTCCTGTATATTTCTGCCTGTTATTATATTGCATTATTTAAATTCCTGTTTCTTATATTATTGTTATATTTAATTTCTACTGTGTAATGTTAATTCCTGTACATTTGCACTATCATGTACTTTGTCCTGCACTGGAATCTCCGGTCACCACGACACATCCCTCGTGTGTGTGTGTGTGTGTGTGTGTGTGTCATACTTACCAATAAAGCTCATTCTGATTCTGATATATAGATATATGTGTAAACAATTGGACCAGTCGAGAGACTAAAGTTCATGTATGTGTGTATGTGTGTGTGTGTGTGTGTGTGTGTGTGTGTGTGTGTGTGTGTGTGTGTGTGTGTGTGTGTGTGTGTATGTGTGTGTGTGTGTGTGTGTGTGTTACCTGCAGCTGTGAAGCCCTTGACCAGGGCATGTGCCAGCTGACCCGCTCCAATGAAGCCCACACTCATCCTGATGATCACACACACCTGCACACACACACACACACACACACACACACGCACACACACACACACACACACACACACACACACACACACACACACACACACACACAAGCTCAGTTATAGATCTGTCACACACTTTTATCTAAAGCAACCTGCATTGCATTCAAAACAATCACTGAAAATCAAAGCATTGATCTACTATATAAATCTACTATAATATAATACTATCCAGAAGCTGTAGGACAATAATACAATACAGTAAAATAACAATAATTTCACTTCAATCACAGATATTATATTATATATATAACAGATATTTTAAGTTACATAGAAGCAAGGATTATACAGTGCTACATGCAACATCAAACCCATTTTTATAATTGTGTCAAATTATATAACTATAGTATTATTGTTGTCATTTACCATAGCATAAAACATGGTGTTATTGTTAGTGTGATCATCAGTGCATATGAATAACCATTCCTTATCCTGCAGCCTGATACACATCATCATTATTATGATTCTATAATATTTCATCATCTCAGGGAAATGAAGATGTTCTCACCTCCACCGATATTCACCGTGAACTGAAGTTTCGGTTCTAGTTTATCAAGCGGAGAGTAAAAACACTAATGATGTCAACGTGGCTTCACTCCTCCATGTGCAGCGGCACCGCGCTCTGACTGACACACGCGGGAACCAATGAGAGACGGGATGCTGTCGCGTCTGACCAATCAGCGCTCGGGATGAGGTGTGGGCGGGGTTTGTAACTGTGCGCTCTGATTGCATCAGTTCCTGTAGAATAAGCGCTGAATGTGGATCAGCGATGTGTGTGTGTTTGTGTTTACAACTCACACAACATACTTTAATCTTTACATATGTGTAAATGCTGAATACACTGCTGTTTTTGTAAAGCTGTTTTGTTAGCCTACGTCAAAGTAAATACATTTTTAGAATTAAAAACATTATATCCAAAATTATAGGTATTTTAGAAATAATGACATCTGTGTTCAACTTTGAAAAAAAAAATAGTTTTAGTGTCGTGTGATCATATAGCCTATTTTTACTAACATGTTAAATCCTCTTCGCAGAGTTTCCCAATGGAAAATTTATTTGAGTTTTTAAAAGATACAAAAAATAAACTTTTCATTAATTGAACAACTTTAACTTCTAAATCGCAAAGCTACAGAATGTCGGTCAAAATTGTAAGACTCCTACATAAAATTTAAAATATTAGGCTTAATATTATACGGAAAACTTAAATTAAAATAAAAAATTTTGACTTGGCAATAACCTGAAATAAGTTTGAGCAGAAGCACTTAAAACTGAACTAAAACTAAAATAAATGAAACCTAAATGGTAATATTTAAAAACAACAACAAATCAAAACAACTAACACAATTTCTAAAAGAATTACTGAAATTAAAATTATAATAGGCTAATGAATAATACCAAAAAATAACTAGTGCTGTCAAATCTAATGCTTATAATCGCATCTAATATAGGTTTATAAATATATAAGTAATATATGTATATAAACTTTTATGTTAGATGCAATTAATCGCGATTAAACGATTTGAAAGCACTAAAAATAACATTAGACTAGAACTGAAGTTTATATTTACATTTGAGCAACAAAACAGGATTCTTGTTTTAATCGCATTAAAATTAGGACTGAATTTTTGAGTTTCTTGTAAATGCACAATATGGTAAAAGTATTGTAAATATAAGGTTTATTGATCAGTGATTCCGATGTTTACAACTAGACTTATTTTTGTTTCAATTGTACTAGTTAACTCCTCCTTGGCCTCCTTTGATTTTGTTCAATGTGTGTTTTTCTTTTTGTTGTTGTTGTTGTCATAAAACTCCAATAAAAATGAAAGTATAAAAAAAATAAAAATAATTAGGACTGAATTATGATTGGAATTCCTTTAGGATTCCTTTAGGATTCCTGACACTCCGGTTACATGGGAAAGTCAAAGTCCATTGAGTATTTCTGTCAGAGAATCCCTCACGCCAGAATCCACATCGGCTTAAGATGGATTATCAACAACGTTTGTCTTCAGATGCTTGAAATTCTGTCTTTCTCATGAATTATATATCAGAGGAATTCAGGGTTTTGTTCCCAACACCATTTATAGCAAATGTTAACCCTGTAAAGCCGGACATATGAAATAATAGTCAGAAAAATGTTTAAGAGTTTAATGAACCTTTCGAGAAAATATGACAAAAGTTATTTTGAGTAGGCTTTTATGGCTCATATCTGATGAGAATATGGAGGAAAAAAACATATTCTGATATCGCTGATATTTATATGGACAAAAAGTGATGCAATTCTGATGCTTGTAATGTACAACGAGTCCTTTATAGCAGATACTTACATAAAATGCATATCAATATCTGCGAATAATGTCTGAAAATGATATTTAAATTGGCTGTAAACGATTAATCGCGATTAATCGAATCCAAAATAAAAGTTTGTGTTTACATATGTGTGTGTATTGTGTATAATTATTTTGTATATATATAAATACACACACCTGCATGTATATATTTGATAAATATTTGCATTTATATACTGCATATATATTTTTATATGATTTATATTATATATAAATATAACAATTTTCTATATAAATAACACATTTTTCTTAATTAAATACATGCCTGTGTGTGTATTTATATATACAAAATAATTATACACAATACACACACATATATTATGTAAACACAAACTTTTATTTTGGATTCGATTAATCGCGATTAATCGTTTACAGCCCTAATTTCAATGTAGTTTTAAAACATAATGCAATGATGATTGAGAGATGAACAAAAAAACCTTTCTCAAAAGCGCGATGATCATATTTGTACTCATGATTTTTCTAATGGATAATCAAGTAAACCTGCTGAAATAGTACTAACAATATCAATAAGTTATTCTCGCGTTTACTTGATGAAATCAGAGCAGATTTGCCACAGAAAGACTCGTGAAGCTCGAGCTGGAGGAGGACGCTTGTACAGTTACACTGACAGACTTTCACTGGATAAAAGAGTCTAAACTCTCAGTCACACACAGCAGGACTGAGGAGTGTGGAAATATCATGATGATCACACTGTAAAAAGTGTAAAATCAACAGTAACTTACTGTATTCAGATTATAGGGAATTGTTGAGAATACAGTTATTACTGTGAAAACAACAGAAATCAAGTGTAAATGTATCAGATATGGCTTTATAAAGTTAAATGTTGAGGAGAAAGAGAGAGAATCTCATGGGAATAGTTGACCAAATGTAAACTACGGTTCACTGCATTGACCAATCAGACGCCAGCTATTATATGTTCTGGCCTTGATGTTATAATAATCATAACTTGCTTGTGTTTAGTGAGCAGCTGAGAGAGGAATGTGTGTGTGAATAGTGTTGGTGTCTGTGTGCTAAATATACAGACAGCTGCTGTCTCACTCCTGAGAGAAGCGAGACAGGCTTTTTTACTGTCTGCCCGCGCGTGACGTCACAGAAACACACTCGCGAAAGTTGGAGCCGAACTTCGTCCGTCTGCCTCTTTAAGAGAGAGTTAATTAAAGTCCCGCGGCGTCGGGCACAATATTCCTCTCTGTGCCCGCCGGAGCGTACCGACACTCATTGGCTTTCTCCCTCAAATCCCCTCAGATTTATTAAAAATACCCAAATACATGAATCAGTTCTGTCTGAAAAGGAATCCAGGCGAAGCGTGCACGCGGATTTCTGTCACCGTGATTAGACGGAGAGACGGATGCCAAATCCACAGATTGACGGTTTTTCTTAAGGGGCTCATTTGGCCCGGAGAAAATCAGAGACACACACACACACACACACACACACACACACACAGAGAGAGACAGAGAAGGAGGGAGAGAGAGGGCGCGCACACGAGGAGTTCCGTCGAGTTTTGTATTCAGCTCGTGTCGCGCGCCCTGACTGGAATTACCGCGCGTCACCGGATTAAAAACGCTTCCACACAAAAGACGCGTCAGGAGCGATAAAGCCATGAAGCTCTTGACATTC
>NC_136897.1:28741424-28751424 GCF_949152265.1 Phoxinus phoxinus
TTAAATTATATTAAGCCTTAAAGTTCTGCATAATTAAGGGCGTGGCCACTTGAGTGACAGGTGGATTGCTGTTGATGTCACTACTAGCCGTTTGTCTGCCGTCTGTTAGCGTCACGTCACCTCAGCTAATCCGCCTCGCCGCACATTTTCGGTTATCCGGGAGTGATGCACTGCCAAGATGGCGACGGCTGGCTCCGCCCACTTTTGGGCTTCAAAAACGCTCTTCAGAAACACTACGAGTGACGTCACGTACACTACGTCCATATTTTTTTGACAGTTTATGGGTTTATGACGCCATATTGAACTTATTACATAATGTAAGGGACAGACGTAGTCTTTACAGTCTCACGGTTTCATCAACGCATGTTCTCGCTAGACTCGAGGACGCTGCGTCACCGACCGGCTCCTCTGCGAATACACGAGGTCTGCGATGTAAAGTGAGAGGTTGATGAAGCACAACACGGCGACGGCGAGCTTCACGTCCCACGAGCATTTCCCGCTCGGGCAGCCCTGCGGTCGTAGCGGAGCGCCGTACTTCTGGTCGAAGCTAAACACGGGCCAAACCACAGCAGCGCTAAAGTATAGCAGCACCGCTACGAACGTGTAGACGACCACAACCCGCTCAAACGGCAGTCGTACCGCCGCGGTCCGACCCGAGACCGTCAGCGCCACCAGCAGCACCGACGCGGCCAAGCACACGCCGAACACCGACACGCAGTAAACCGTCGCCACGTGGCGTGAGAAATCACTCCCGTTAGCTAGCATCACAAAAATCACGCAAGCTACGAAGATTTGCACCACTTTCAGGATGCCGGATGGAGTCGCCATGTAGCCGACGGCGCGACCTGGTTTAGCACGTGACAGAAAAACCTCGGCCCCGTACGCGACGCACGCCGCCCACGAGCACACGGTCACCGCGATACGGTAGTTTCGTATGTCGCAGTTGTTGAAAGGACAGTCATTCGCACGCACGAAGTACACGGGATATATGACAGACGCGGTTAGCGTCAGCAACACGGCTAGAGAAGCGAACGTCACGGTTAGATTCTCCCACGAGACACGCGTGAAGGCGGGTCACGTCCAGCACGAACACACACACTGTGATGGAGAAGCACGACGTCCAAACCGCCATACAGAACGTCCCGTAGGTGGCGCTGTAACCGGCGGCGTGGATCACCAGAGAGACGACGGCGCAGCACAGCGTTAGCTGACACACACGCGCGGCACCGATCGGGGAAAACACGCCCGCACCGTTTAAATAATGTCCAGCGGAGGCGCTCATGTCGTGGCGTTCGGTTACACTCGAGATCAGACGTTTGGGCTCACGGTCAAACGTCTCACCAAGACTATTTAATCAGAAATACAATTATTAATATTGCTATTTAAACTGTTTTTCTATTGTGATATATTTTAAAGTGTAATTCATTCCAGCTCAGTTAAATTTCTTATTATCAATGTTAAAAACAGTTGTGCTGCTTCATGTGTTAATCAAAATTAAACTTACTAAAAATGGATTAAATTATAAAAATGTAAAACTTAAATAATTTCTAAATGAAATCAAACACTAAAAATTTATAAATAAATGCTTATTTATGAAAACAAATCAAAAAAAATTTTTTTTTAACTACAATTGTTTTAAAATGAAATCCAACACTAATAATTAACAATGTAAAATTAAAAAATATTTAAAAAATACAAAATAAACACAATAAATCATAAACAAATACTACATACAAAATTAAACTTGTTAAATTGTTAAGTTAAACATAAAATAATTTAAAAAATTGAATCAAATACTAAAAATTAATAATCATAAATAAAAAAAAAATAAAAAATAAAAAAAAAAAACACTTAAAATGTATCAAATCATAAACATGTAAAACAAAAACAAATTAAAATAAGACTTGTTAAATTAAATCATAAAAATGTAAAATTCTAATTCTTGTAGCTACCATGATGAACACATCAAAATAAAACACACTAAGTGAATTAGGTAAAATAAATTGTAAAATTAAAATAAATAATGTTATAAATAGAAATGAAACACTAAAAGTGTGGAAAGAAAGTTCAAAAGAACAGCATTTATTTGAAATAATCTTTTGTAACAACGTAAAATTCTTTACTGTTTAATCAACTTATCGTGTCCTTGCTGAATGAAAGAATTCAAAGTTCTCACTGACCCGACACTTTTGCCCAGTAATATTGTAGTATAGGTTATGATGATGTGCTATCTCCAGATCAACAGGAGGTGTTCCTCCGCCGTGCAGCGCAGATCGCCGTCGGTCGGCGGACACCGGAGCTCCGGGTTTCCACAGAAGCAGATCCACGGCCGCTTCTCCTCCTCGGGGCGCATGAAGTGTTCCTGACTCTATTCTGGAGCGCGTGACTCACTATCTGTCAAAGAACAAACCCGTCAAAACAGCCCGAGTCTCACAGAGATCATTAACATCAGATCCAGCATTACCTTCCAGTGCGATCCCTTCCCAGATCCAGCGTGACCAGAACCCGTGCAGAGAGGAGATGTGTGTGTGTGTGTGTGTGTGTGTGTGTGCACTTTCTCCACGAGGGAGAGGCTGGAATGTGTGTCCAGAAGCACATGTGAAGGAGTCGCAGTTATTCTATATATACACACATTTAGACACAAGAGAGTCGCTCGGGGTTTCCAGGCATGCAGTTGAAGAATGAAGGGTTAAATATGCAGGATCACTGATGATATCGAGTTGCACTGAGCGCTTGTCGTAGTTCTGAGAGGAATCTTCCAGGTTCAGAGCAAGTTAAAGGCCCGAGATGATCATCCATGTGCTTCCAAACCTGTGAGATAAAGGAGATATTCTGAACACCTCTGCGTTTTTGTCCATGCAATGAACTTCAGATGTCATTTTGAACCTCATTTATTTCTAAGCATTAAAGGTACACATTTTCTAATCACTTTTTTATTGCTGATGTGTGAACAGCTTGTTACAAAACTTCTTCCAAAATGAATCTTCCCCGACTCCCTGTGTTGTCCATGAAAGCCTGAGACTGATGTTTATGTGAAGTACTCAAAAGCACGTGACGTTTACGCCCGAGACTCTCTTACGAATCCTTATACAATGTTCAGGATAATATGAGAAGAGCCGTTCTGCACTGTAATGTCAATGTGTGTCATGGATTCATTCAAACTCTAGTCTCACATAGCCTGATCTATATAGTCTATAGTCTCAAATATACTTTATAATCAGACTATCATAACAGTGTAATTTTAAAGCTACAATATGTAATTGTTTTCTCCGCTAGCGGTCGCTAGCCTCTTACAATAACACAGGCGTAGGTTGATGACGCAGTGATAAGCTGAATTATGGAGCTTGTCGTCATGCCGATGGATCTAATAATGTTTATGGATGAGTGAATACACTGATGTGTTTATCATGACTGTGGTGTGAAGCAGACGCGAGTGCTAATGAGAGACAGATCTCAGCGCCACACGCGAGTCCCGCGGATATAAAGGAATAAGGACATTTCATTCTCCCGAACTAACGTACCCGCGAGTGCAGAATTACTATCACACCGGTCAGTTTATTAGACGAATGAAGCGTGTGAGGAAACAGCGCTGTTCACTCGCTCTACACTATCACACTAAACTGCATCTGAGTGTGTTAAAGTCATAATGTTATTCTGTGTTAGTTTGTTGGCTATATGATGCTAGCTGTACATCAACATCAGAATAACATACAGATCATAGTCAAGTCAAATCAAGTCAATTTTGATTTCTATAGCACATTTAAAAGCAACAGTGTTCCGCCAAACAACAAGATATAAGATATACAGATATAAACACATTACACCCAATACAATCCTATTAATAGATCATGTAAAACCTAAGAGTTCTGGGGAGTGTACGGAGTCAGAAGGCCACGTATGTATTTTGGTGCAACACCAGATAGAGCCTTGTACACAAAAACTGCCATTTTAAAACCGATTCTGAACTTAACAGGAAGCCAATGTACAATAGCTACAATAGGAGAAATGTGATCTCTCTTTCGTACCGGTCAGAAGTCTCGCTGCAGCATTTTGGACAATTTGCAGGCGGGAGATTATAGTTTGAGGCGCAGTACAGGGAACTACAGTAGTCCAGACGTGATGAACTGAAGCCGTGGATTACAGTCTCTAAATCTAGTGAAGATAAAAACTGGTTTACTTTTGCAATCGATCTCAAATGAAAGAAACGGCCCTTTACCACTGAACTGATTTAGTGCCGAATCCAATGTAACACCAAGATGCCTTACATGAGGCTGAACACTGACGGGGAAAGGACCTAAATTGAAAGGAGATGGGGACTTAGATGGGCCTAAAATCTAAAGTTAAAATATCCTATGTTTCTCAAAAATGGCGCCCAATGGCAGCATATAAAGTGAAAAGAGGAGCGGGCTTAAAATGGACCCCTGGGGCACACCACATAATAGGGGAACTGATGAAGAAGGAGACTTCCCCATATTTACTGAGAAGGTTCTGTCTTTGAGATAAGAGGCGACACCACTTTTTCCAACCGATACAACAAGATACTATGGTCGATTGTATCAAAAGCAGCGCTTAAATCCAGCAAGACAAGCACTGCGTGTGAACCGGTATCGAGGACTTGCAGAAGATCATTGCTGACCTTCAACAAAGCAGTTTCCGAGCTGTGCATAGATCTAAAACCAGACTGAGAAGTGTCAGAAATGTTGGATGTACTAAGATAGGTATTCAACTGACAATGCACGACTCTCTCTAAGAGCTTAGAAGTAAAAGTCTAAAATTGTTGAGGAGAGATGGGTCCAGGTGAGGTTTCTAAAGCAGAGGGTGAACTACCGCATGTTTAAAACTAGCAGGGACAATTCCATTCGCTAGAGAACTCTTAATAAGCTGGAACATTTTGCCTTGGACACAATATCAACTAGCTGAGCTAACCGGATAAAACAAGTTACGGAAACGGTGAACCGGTCAAAGGGGGATTATATATTGCTGGCTTGATGGAAGCCTTGATTGCCACAACTTTACCATTAAAAAAATAAGACATAAAAACTCTTTCACCAAAGGGTTGTCATATAAAATTTCATCATGTTGAGCTATATAACATTGATTAGTATTATGTACATTTGCTCACCTGTCAATAAAGCTCAAGTCAAGTCGAAGGTAGTCGCGGACGCTAGCTCTCCTCGTCTCGAAAACGCCACGCTGATAATGATCCTCGTGTTAGTTCTCCTTTTTTCCCAAAGTCTGCTTGCCATGGTCCATCATCTTTGAACGAAACAACAACCGCGTGCCGCTAGTTACGCACTACGCCGTTCTACACGTCTGTCGCCATGGTTACTAAGGCAGTACGAGCGGCAGAGGTGGAAAGTCCAGGGGTCAGAAAGTAAAAGTCCTGCCATATGTTTATTCCACCCATGAACCCAGTCAGCTGATTTCACTAATTAGTTCTATCTCCTGGCTGAAAAACTGTGCTAATTAGCAAATCCAGGTGATTGGAACAAAATACTGAGGAGGACTTTTACTTTCTGAACCTGGACTTTCCACCTCTGACGAGCGGAAACCAGGGATAACGCGGATATTACGTCAGTGACAGGCGACAGTGATCAGGGATATTGTAAGTACACAACTGCAGGAAATTTATTACAAAATTCTTACATATTGTACCTTTAATGAGCTCATCTGTCGACATGATGCTGATGAATCTCAGATCTGCTGTAAACACACACACACATATCAGATGCGTTCTGAACTGATGCTTTCTCATTTCTGTGTGTTTATTCTGTTATTGAGATCGGCACATATTTACATATTCATCTAAACGTCGCTCTCAGCAGTGGTTCATGTTCGTTAACAGTATATCACTGAAAATGCTATTTCCAACTTCTTTTTTGCTTCTATGTAAAGAATGAAAAGATCTTCTCCGTGAGTGTATAATGTCTTATTCACGTTCAGTCTCTCGTGTGTTACTGTTCACGAGCACGAGCAGTTAGAGCTGCTGCAGTTTCACTGAACGGCCACCGGTGTCGCTATAACACGGGTCTCTGAACTCAGCCGAACATTATGCATTAATGAATTAATATGCATCATGCATTTGCATTAACAAAAACAGTTTAATCACTCGTCAAATCACGTCATTGAGATAAACATTAAAACAAAAGTGCCACAAGACTTACTAACATTTAAATCCGTTCATGAGCAGCTTTTGCATGAAGAACATCTGGGTTTATTTATAACGGGATAATCTATGATGCTCACATTGCAAAATCATTATTGTTGTGCAAAGTCATACACACACACATTGTAATTTGACGAAATAAAACATTAATATTGGAGAGACAATTACATATTTAGTTGAACTTTACCTTTTATATTTTTATTAAAACATATTTTATCGGACATTCCTTTAAAGTTATGAAAAGTCCTTTAATGTTCCAGCTGCAACTGAGACTCATTTACTGAATTAAAAACGTAACAGCAGTAAAACTTTCTGACTACAAGAACACCGATCATCACACCAGAAACAAATATGCTGGAAACATATTAAAATTAATTTTCAGTTTATATCGCCATGTTCGGTCAAGCATTTAATCTTCCTTCTTCTCAACAGCAGCGACTGATAATTAGAGTTTTTTTTTAGCGTTTTATTTTTTAATTATTTTAATATATATTTTCAGTTAGTAATTTTCTTTTAAAATTTTGTTTAAAATTAAAAAAAATATATAGCCTATATTATTATTATTAGTAAGTCTATTAAGTTTTCATTTTTATATCAGTTGCCGTTTTGGTTATTTAAGTACAAGTTAAACTGAATAAAAATGAGTAGGTAATGTTTTTTGGCAACTTGCGGAGATCATACGTTTATTAATATATTTTAACATATTTTTTTTATTTTCAGTTATTGTTTACTTCATTTCAAATACCTATTTTTAGTTGCAGTTAACGATAATAACCCTGGTCCTGGTCACAGTTTGACTCCTGTATAAAGATATATTAGACAACAGCGCCACCTGCTGTTCACTCACTGTACTGCCATCTGGGGTCCGTAGAGATGATTGACAGATGCCAGCCAGCCAGATATTCTAATCATGATCACTGATCTCTGGCTAATTTGGTTCTTCCAACGAACTTGATTCAAATGTCTAGATTAAGTTGTCTGATATACTGCGTGTTCTTGTGTGCATTGGAAAGGACAGATCTGCAACTTCAGGATGAGCTTTGAAGAACCTAGCGATCCTGAATTATGTCAAATCATCACCAGTAGGAATCCGCGTGCGAAGGAAACACGTGACCAAAACTACAGCACGCGCATTGTGAACGAGCTCGTGAAGTCCGTCCACTAGGGACCCGAACCACCTGACCAGCACAGAAACACACGATTGTTGTGATTCTTATAAGATGTTTGTGTTGCACTGTGATAATACCGAGACACTGTAGGGAGAGAAACAACTAAAATACTTTAACTAGACACATTATGACTTCATGTTGACCTGAAGGTCTTTAATCAAGTGTTTAATTTAACTGTGATGCAGATCATAAACTCTTAAAGTCCCCCTGTAGTCAATAACTGTATCCAATCTATGATCACCAAAATTACATATTTAAAGTTTTTTCTTTGAAAATTTTTTCTTAAAATATCTTGAATGTAACTCGACACACTTGCCTCATTTAGTATGCGCTGTATTATGAATATGCAAATGAGCCCCGCCTCCACTCACTCACTCACTCAGAGATCCACTGGTTGACGATCACACGTTGATCTGATTGGTTACACGGTTATATGAATATGCAAATGAGCCCCGCCTCCACTCACTCACTCACTCACTCACTCAGAGATCCACTGGTGGACGATCACACGTTGATCTGATTGGTCAAGGTAGTGTGTGACGTCAGAAACACCAGCGATTTCAAACCGTGTGTTTGAGACTGTCTTTGGTTCACTGCAGTTTTAAGCAGAAAATACTCAGCAATGCTGTCCACTTATGAACTTACACATGTGTGTGTTAAAGCAGATTAATAACACCACACACACACATAAACTACATTAAACGCTGGATTTTCACCACAAGGGGGACTTTTTGAAGTCTTCTTCAAATGAAGTGCAGATCACTTTTACCTTTGAACGGGATGAGAGAGAACAAGGCGGTGTTTCGCGGGTTAAACGGTGGACACGCGAGCATTAGCTCACCTGCGCGGCTCCGCTAGCCCTCAGCAGGTCCTTCATCAAAGAGCCGCCGCAGCTGGAGCTCATTAGCCGAGTCGACGGGCCGCGGCTAGCGGAGCGATGACGAGTGCCAGAGCCTCCGGACACTTTGAAGTTCCTCCAGACGGGCAGCGTTCACATCAAAGCAGCGCTTACCCGCCGCCAGCTTCACAAAACGCCTGAGATCTGCGCTTGAGAACTAAAGGCTGTTTACACAACACTGTCTTCCACTAGAAACAGAAAACTTTATGCGTTTTGGCCGTTCATTTACACAAACTTTTGAAAACGGGTTTCAAAGTGCAAGTGTTTGAAAACGATACCGTTATCGACTTGTGAACTCGACGTCATGCGCATTAATCGTTCAGTCTGTAGTCTATAAAGTGTTTCTCTACAAAGAACATCGCCATCTACTGGCCTGACTGCAGAATACAGCGATTTTAGTCGCTTTCGCGGATCCATGTGAACTGGGAACATTTTGATAAAACGTCGTGTAAACAAAAGTTTGAAATCTAAGGGCAGTTTTTACACAACACCGTTTTCAACTAGAAAGAGAAAACTTTTAATGTGTTTTGGCCGTTCATTTACACGACAACAGCATTTTGGGGGCCCGAAAATTCTAACTTTTGAAAACGGGAAACTGCAAGTTTTTGAAAACGATACTATTATCATCTCCGTGAAAACTAGAAAAACACGAATTTTGTGAAAATGATGACGTCATGTGTGTTACGTGTTCAGTCAGTTTCTTTAAAAAAAACATCGCCATCTACTGGCCGGACAGCAGAATGCAGCGCTTAAGAGTCATTTTTATGGATCCATAAACGGGGATCATTTTGACAACGTTGTCGTCTGTACGTGAAAAACGCAAAGTAAAAACTTTACCGTTTTCAGTAAGTTGTTTAAACTAACCCAAAGTGGACGTTTTTGAAAACGAAACCATTATCGTCTCCACGTAAACTACAAAAACGCGACCTTGTGAAAACTGTGACGTCATACGTGTTCAATCATGTTTTTCTTTAAAAAGAGCATCGCCATCTACTGGCCTGACAGCAGAATACAGCGATTATTAGAAAAAAATTATATTTTTAATGTAAAGGTCCTGTTTTTAGTACAGTGTTGTTGTGTAAATGCGACCCAGAGTTGTCAACATAAACAGTTGATGTCCGAAAAAAGAATATGAATAAAATATAAATATTAGGTAAACTGAACTTTAAAAAAACTGGGTTTTTTTTGGGGGGGGGGGGGGGGGATGAGAAAAGATAAATAAGTTTAAGTAGGCTATTAAAATGACTAAAACAAAAATAAATGACAGCTATATATATATATATATATACACACACACGCATATTAAAAACTTTAAATGTCAATGAAATGTACATGAAAAATAAAACTGAAAATATAAAAAGGAAAGCCAATTCAAAATATTAATAAATACTATAGTTTATCAATAATAATAAAATAACTTAGAAACAGTTGATGCCGGAAAAAAAGAGAAAACTCAACTGGCAATTAACATTTGTTTAATTGATGAAGTTTTCATGAAGAATTATGAACTATTGAACGCCTGCAGCCGGAGAATCTCACGCTCGTCCTCCTGCGCTGAGCAAACCTCACTTCTTTCCTGGAAACATACAGTGTGAAAGTGCAATATACAGTTAAATATACATTTCCTATATTACACAGTTTTATAAATCTAAAAAATCATATTTAATATAAGGGCCACATGGATGTTGAAGTACGTTATCATGTTACCCATCTACATCCCAGTCAAAGTATAACTGTCTATTCATCAAAGAATCATGAAAAATCAAA
>NC_136897.1:28756424-28768924 GCF_949152265.1 Phoxinus phoxinus
AAAGTGAGCGAAAACTTCCTGTTTGTGCCTCTTAAGATCACGAGACAGATGTTACACAACAACACCTGTGACCTCTGAAGGGAATAATCACTGTATCAACCTGACATCACAGTATAGCAGCAACGGACACACACACGCTCATGCACGCACGAACGCTCACTCACTCACTCACTCACTCACTGACTCACTGACTCACTGACTCACTCACTCACTCACTCACTCACTCACTCACTCACTCACTGACTCACTCACTGACTCACTCACTCTCTCACTCACTCACTGACTCACTCACTCACTCACTCACTGACTGACTGACTCACTCACTCACTCACTGACTCACTCACTCACTCACTCACTCACTGACTCACTCACTCACTGACTCACTCACTCTCTCACTCACTCACTGACTCACTCACTCACTCACTCACTCACTGACTGACTCACTCTCTCACTCACTCACTCACTCACTCACTCACTCACACACTCACTCACTCACTGACTCACTCACTGACTCACTCACTCACTGACTCACTCACTCACTCACTGACTCACTCACTGACTCACTCACTCACTGACTCACTCACTCTCTCACTCACTCACTGACTCACTCACTCACTCACTCACTCACTGACTGACTCACTCTCTCACTCACTCACTCTCTCACTCACTCACTCACTCACTCACTCACTCACACACACTCACTCACTCACTGACTCACTCACTCACTCACTCACTCACTCACTGACTCACTCACTCACTCACTCACTCACTGACTCACTCACTCACTGACTCACTCACTCACTGACTCACTCACTCTCTCACTCACTCACTGACTCACTCTCTCACTCACTCACTGACTGACTCACTCACTCACTCACTCACTGACTCACTCACTCACTCACTCACTCACTGACTCACTCACTCACTGACTCACTCACTCACTCACTCACTCACTCACTCTCTCACTCACTCACTGACTGACTCACTCTCTCACTCACTCACTCACTCACTCACTCACTCACTCACTCACTCACTGACTCACTCACTCACTCTCTCACTCACTCACTGACTCATTCTCTCACTCACTCACTGACTGACTCACTCTCTCACTCACTCACTGACTCACTCACTCACTCACTCACTCACTCACTCACACACACTCACTCACTCACTGACTCACTCACTGACTGACTCACTCACTGACTCACTCACTCACTCACTGACTCACTCACTGACTCACACACACTTTAGCTCAGGATGAGGCTGATGTCAGAGAGACGCACAGTCGGTCTCACCTGGAATAGAGTGACATTCGGGTCCTCAAGGATGGTTTTGGGTGGCGCAACAACTAGAAAATAAAAAATACACAGATAAAACACCCACATCATATAGGACAACATTGGTGTGTGTGTGTGTGTGTGTGTGTGTGTGTGTGTGTGTGTGTGTGTGTGTGTGTGTGTGTGTGAGTGAGATAAACTCACACAGGTAAAACTGCAGCTGTTGGTCCTGCATGTGAGATCTGATGAAACTTCTCAGAGCAGAAACTGGAAAACAGACAAACATCTGCTGTGAACAAAACATCAAGAAAAGAAATACAATAAAATAATACAAATATTTATACAACTAAACATTAGAAAAAGAAAAAAGAAAAAAAAAGTATTATTTATTTTATACAAATAAACAAAACACAACATAAAAAGTAATTTAATAAAATAAAATACAAAACAATAAAAAAATATTTTACACAACTAAACAGAACAGAACTCAAGGTAAAGAAAATAAAAGAAATAATAAAATAAAAAAAATATTGTATACAACAAACAAAGAAAATAATAAAAAAAACTAAATAAAATTACAAAAAAATTAAAACCCAAAGTGGGATCTGACCTGTCTCTAGAGGCCTGAAGAAGCCCTGCAGAACCTGGCGGTCCGGAAACTGGACCCGCAGCGCCACCTGAGAACGAGACAACCGTTCCAATCCAGTCACATGACTGATCACATGATCACACACACACACTCACACTCACTCACACACACACACACACACACACACACACACACACACACACACACACACACAACACACACACACACACACACACACACACACACACACACACACACACACACACCTTCGGGTACCGGGCCAACTTCTCCTTCATCTGAGACTCTCGGAGAGATTTCGTCATGAGAGGAGCTTCTTCAAACGCCCTCCTAGACACAGAAACACAATACAATATACAATATGATGCTTTTAATCTAATATTTATACATTACTCTACAATACCTTTACAACTACTATACAATACCTTTACAACTACTCTATAATACCTTTACAACTACTGTATAATACCTTTACAAGTACTCTACAATACCCTTACAACTACTCTACTATACCTTTACAAGTACTCTACAATACCTTTACAACTACTCTACATTACAAGTACTCTACAAACTACTCTACTATACCTTTACAAGTACTCTACAATACCTTTACAACTACTCTACAACTACTCTACTATACCTTTACAAGTACTCTACAACTACTCTACTATTCCTTTACAAGTACTCTACAACTACTCTACTATTCCTTTACAAGTGCTCTACAACTACTCTACTATACCTTTACAAGTACTCTACATTACCTTTACAAGTACTCTACAATACCTTTACAACTACTCTACTATACCTTTACAAGTACACTACAACTACTCTACTATTCCTTTACAAGTACTCTACAACTACTCTACTATTCCTTTACAAGTACTCTACAACTACTCTATTATTCCTTTACAAGTGCTCTACAACTACTCTACTATACCTTTACAAGTACTCTACATTACCTTTACAAGTACTCTACAATACCCTTTACAAATACTCTACTCTACCTTTACAAGTACTCTACAATACCTTTACAACTACTCTACTCTACCTTTACAACTACTCTACAATACCTTTACAAGTACTCTACTATACCTTTACAAGTACTACTACAATACATTACAAGTACTCTACAACTACTCTACTATACCTTTACAAGTACTCTACAATACCTTTACAACTACTCTACTCTACCTTTACAACTACTCTACAATACCTTTACAAGTACTCTACTATACCTTTACAAGTACTCTACTATACCTTTACAAGTACTCTACAACTACTCTACTATACCTTTACAACTACTCTACTATACCTTTACAACTACTCTACAACTACTCTACTATTCCTTTACAAGTACTCTACTATTCCTTTACAAGTACTCTACAACTACTCTATTATCCTTTACAAGTGCTCTACAACTACTCTACTATACCTTTACAAGTACTCTACATTACCTTTACAAGTACTCTACATTACCTTTACAAATACTCTACTCTACCTTTACAAGTACTCTACAATACCTTTACAACTACTCTACTCTACCTTTACAACTACTCTACAATACCTTTACAAGTACTCTACTATACCTTTACAAGTACTCTACAATACATTTACAAGTACTCTACAACTACTCTACTATACCTTACAAGTACTCTACAATACCTTTACAACTACTCTACAATACCTTTACAAGTACTCTACTATACCTTTACAAGTACTCTACTATACCTTTACAAGTACTATACAATACCTTTACAACTACTCTACAACTACTCTACTATACCTTTACAACTACTCTACTATACCTTTACAACTACTCTACAACTACTCTACTATTCCTTTACAAGTACTCTACTATTCCTTTACAAGTACTCTACAATACCTTTACAAGTACTATACAATACCTTTACAACTACTCTACAACTACTCTACTATACCTTTACAACTACTCTACTATACCTTTACAACTACTCTACAACTACTCTACTATACCTTTACAACTACTCTACTATACCTTTACAACTACTCTACTATACCTTTACAACTACTCTACAACTACTCTACTATTCCTTTACAAGTACTCTACTATTCCTTTACAACTACTCTACAATACCTTTACAAGTACTCTACTATACCTTTACAAGTACTCTACTATACCTTTACAAGTACTCTACAACTACTCTACTATACCTTTACAACTACTCTACTATACCTTTACAACTACTCTACAACTACTCTACTATTCCTTTACAAGTACTCTACTATTCCTTTACAAGTACTCTACAACTACTCTATTATTCCTTTACAAGTGCTCTACAACTACTCTACTATACCTTTACAAGTACTCTACATTACCTTTACAAGTACTCTACAATACCTTTACAAATACTCTACTCTACCTTTACAAGTACTCTACAATACCTTTACAACTACTCTACTCTACCTTTACAACTACTCTACAATACCTTTACAAGTACTCTACTATACCTTTACAAGTACTCTACAATACATTTACAAGTACTCTACAACTACTCTACTATACCTTTACAAGTACTCTACTCTACCTTTACAACTACTCTACAATACCTTTACAAGTACTCTACTATACCTTTACAAGTACTCTACTATACCTTTACAAGTACTATACAATACCTTTACAACTACTCTACAACTACTCTACTATACCTTTACAACTACTCTACTATACCTTTACAACTACTCTACAACTACTCTACTATTCCTTTACAAGTACTCTACTATTCCTTTACAAGTACTCTACAATACCTTTACAAGTACTATACAATACCTTTACAACTACTCTACAACTACTCTACTATACCTTTACAACTACTCTACTATACCTTTACAACTACTCTACAACTACTCTACTATACCTTTACAACTACTCTACTATACCTTTACAACTACTCTACTATACCTTTACAACTACTCTACAACTACTCTACTATTCCTTTACAAGTACTCTACTATTCCTTTACAACTACTCTACAATACCTTTACAAGTACTCTACTATACCTTTACAAGTACTCTACTATACCTTTACAAGTACTCTACAACTACTCTACTATACCTTTACAACTACTCTACTATACCTTTACAACTACTCTACAACTACTCTACTATTCCTTTACAAGTACTCTACTATTCCTTTACAAGTACTCTACAACTACTCTATTATTCCTTTACAAGTGCTCTACAACTACTCTACTATACCTTTACAAGTACTCTACATTACCTTTACAAGTACTCTACAATACCTTTACAAATACTCTACTCTACCTTTACAAGTACTCTACAATACCTTTACAACTACTCTACTCTACCTTTACAACTACTCTACAATACCTTTACAAGTACTCTACTATACCTTTACAAGTACTCTACAATACATTTACAAGTACTCTACAACTACTCTACTATACCTTTACAAGTACTCTACTCTACCTTTACAACTACTCTACAATACCTTTACAAGTACTCTACTATACCTTTACAAGTACTCTACTATACCTTTACAAGTACTATACAATACCTTTACAACTACTATACAATACCTTTACAACTACTCTACTCTACCTTTACAACTACTCTACAATACCTTTACACGTGCTCTACAACTACTCTACAATACCTTTACCAGTACTCTACAACTACTCTACTATACCTTTACAAGTACTCTCACTCTACTCTACTCTATAACTACTCTACTATACCTTTACAAGGACTCTACAACTACTCTACAATACCTTTACAAGTACTCTACTCTACTCTACAACTACTCTACTATACCTTTACAAGTACTCTACAACTACTCTACTATACCTTTACAAGTACTCTACAACTACTCTACTATACCTTTACAAGTACTCTACAAGTACTCTACAACTACTCTACAACTACTCTACTCTACTATACAACTAATCTACAACTACTCTACAACTACTCTACAACTACTCTACAACTACTCTACAACTACTCTACAACTACTCTACTCTACAACTACTCTACTCTACAACTACTCTACTCTACAACTACTCTACAACTACTCTACTCTACAACTACTCTACTCTACAACTACTCTACTCTACTCCTACTCTACTCCTACTCTACTCTACTACTACTCTACTCTACAACTGCTCTACTCTACTACTACTCTACAACTACTCTACAACTACTCCACTCTACAACTACTCTACTATACCTTTACAACTACTCTACTCTACAACTACTCTACTCTACAACTACTCTACTCTACAACTACTCTACTATACCTTTACAAGGACTCTACAACTACTCTACAACTACTCTACTCTACAACTACTCTACTCTACAACTACTCTACAACTACTCTACTCTACTCTACAACTACTCTAAAACTACTCTAAAACTACTCTAAAACTACTCTACAACTACTCTACAACTACAACTACTCTACTATACCTTTACAAGGACTCTACAACTACTCTACTACTCTACTCTACTTCAACTGAAGTGAACTGTGTTTGGTCACTACACGTCGATCACGCGGCCTCTACGTGTCTAACTGAGAGTCGTTAGTGTATCGTTCTCACCTCTCGCTCTTCAGCTGGGCGAATCTCTTCCGGATGTCGTCCACGGTGACCTCAAAAAACTCGTCGGGAAGTTCTCTGTCGTCACGACGACGGGCTCCTGAGTCCAGATGGAAGACCAGCGGCTCCCTGTCGATCGGCTGGACGTAGACACAATCAATGCGCACGCTAACCCTGACATGTGCTAACTGACTCAACACACACACACTCACGGTTATTGACACGTTACTGCGATAGAGAATATGCAATAATGAGAAAACAGCCCCGCCTACTGATTTACATACAATCTGCATATAAGTTGACTTTAAAAAACAAAAATTGTGTAATAAAAGATAAAATAAAATAAGGAGAATTATAATAAATGCATGTTTAAAAATATATTAATATATAAATAAGATGATTTAATTTGAAACGTGTCACTATTATTGTCACTGTATTGATAAAAAGCTTTGTAAAAAAAAATATTTGCAATTTCTATTTTGCATTTGCATTTTATTTTAATATGGTAAAATAAAATTTCAAATCATCAAGTGCTTATTTTGATGCATTAAATACAATTTTGGCACCTATTTTGCAAACAGTTTCCATAATGAATTGTTTAATCTGGTTTTCATGTGTATTTGTGTGATTTAATTAATTAATTTAAATTGGGCTGAAAATGCCTTCCATTGAACGCTACTGCTAAATAGACCGACGTGTGTGTGTGTGTGTGTGAGGCGTGTGTTTTTACCTCCAGATATTCGTCTGGTTCCTCTTCATCCCTCGTCGCTTGTTTGGCGCTGACTGATCTCTAAAACACACGAGAGACATATTCAAAAACTCTCCAGCTTGAAGAGTGAGAGAGATCTGTGTGTGTGTGTGTGTATGTATGAGAGTGAGAGTGTGTGTGTGTGTGTGTATGTATGAGAGTGTGTGTGTGTGTGTGTGTGTGTGTGTGAGAGTGAGAGTGTGTGTGTGTGTGTATGTGTGTGTGTGTGTATTTGTGTGTGTGTGTGTGTGTGTGTGACTGAGAGTGTGTGTGTGTGTGTATGTGTGTGTGTGTGTGTGACTGAGAGTGTGTGTGTGTGTGTGTGTGTGTGCCTGAGAGAGTGTGTGTGTGTGTGTGTGTGTGTGTGACAGAGTGCGTGTGTGACAGAGTGTGTGTGTGTGTGTGTGTGTGTGTGTGACAGAGTGTGTGTGTGTGTGTATGAGAGTGAGTGTGTGTGTGTGTGTGTGTATTTGTGTGTGTGTGTGTGTGTGTGACTGAGAGTGTGTGTGTGTGTGTGTGACTGAGAGAGTGTGTGTGTGTATTTGTGTGTGTATTTGTGTGTGTGTGTGTCTGTTTTTGTTTTTTAATTAAAATTACTCAATTCAATTTTTAATTGAAATGACTGTTTTCTATTGTAATACATTTTAGAATGTAATGTATTCCTGTAATCAAAGCTGAATTTTCAGCATCATTACTCCAGTCTTCAGTGTCACATGATCCTCCAGAAATCATTCTAATGATGATTTGATGAACAAGAAACATGTTATAATACCTTGATTTCATGGCTGGGTTTGGGTTTTTTGGCTTTGGGAGGGCTGCCGGACACACACGGGGACCACGAGGTCGAGCTCTTCAGTCCCGCGGGTCCTCCCAGACGCTGCCCGCTTCCCCGAAAATGGCACGAAGTCAGGCGAAGTGGGCGTGGCCGAGGGGGCGGAGCCATGGGGCTGAGGGGGCGTGGCCGAGGGGGCGGAGTCACGAGACTGTTGGGAGGTCCCCGGTCTCTCGTCGTCCTCCGTTATCTGGGACTCCTGATGCTCACTGGTTTTGGGCTGCACTGTTCGCTCTCGGCTCGTTTTTGGCTCCTCCTCTTCCTGTTTGACAGGGTGATGGTTCAATGGGCGGCGGCCTGAGTGGGCGGAGCCGGGGTTTCCACGGGAACAGGGGCTGATGGTTCTGGAGGAGGCGGCTGTGATACGGTCATCTTGGCAACAGCATCCGTTGGCGTGGCAACAGCATCCGTTGGCGTGGCAACAGAACCCGTTGGCGTGGCAACAGAACCCGTTGGCGTGGCGACCGTATCCATTGTCGCACCAGGACATGAGGTGCTAGAGCCTTTCAGCACATATCTAACACACAGAAACATCTTCAATATCATCATATATCATCAAAGTATTGGGTTACATACAGTATGTATCTGTGTATCTGTGTTATAATTGTGGATGAGCTGACCAAGACAGATTCCAGACAACCTGTTTGTTATGGCAATAAATAAATAAATAAATGAAATGAAATCAGACAGGGATGTGACATGCGCTCTGAGAGCTCACCGTATGATGGCACTTCCTCCCGTGAGGCCCAGAGACTTCAGAGTCGTCGTCTTCAGTGCTTCCTCACCGCTGACCTAAACCAGGTTTAAATGAGTGATTTTGATTTGATGTTGAGTTTAATACCGAAGCGCAGAGATCAAGCGGTCGTCTCACCTCGTCTCTCATGTAAACACACACTGGTGTGTGTCCAGACAGCTCCAGGTCAGACGTCCTGCGAGAAGGAAACAGATCAAAACATCTGTCAGGAGGAGAACAAACAGAAACACACACTGGACTCTGATGTGTGCGTCTGCTGGGTGACATGTGGGCAACACAAACACTCATCTCGCATTTACTGTATATACATTAGATTCCTGCATGGAGAACAGCAGCCAGTTTAAACTGACCCATATTCACTTTCAGGGGCCTGCTGTATCAATGGCTGAGTGAGAACAGGGGGAGTGGTCAGTGAGGGGAGGGGCCTGCTGTATCAGTGGTTGAGTGAGAGCAGGGGGAGTGGTCAGTGAGGGGGAGGGGCCTGCTGAATCAGTGGTTGAGTGAGAGCAGGGGGAGTGGTCAGTGAGGGGGAGGGGCCTGCTGAATCAGTGGTTGAGTGAGAGCAGGGGGAGTGGTCAGTGAGGGGAGGGGCCTGCTGAATCAGTGGTTGAGTGAGAGCAGGGGGAGTGGTCAGTGAGGGGGAGGGGCCTGCTGTATCAATGGCTGAGTGAGAACAGGGGGAGTGGTCAGTGAGGGGAGGGGCCTGCTGTATCAGTGGTTGAGTGAGAGCAGGGGGAGTGGTCAGTGAGGGGAGGGGCCTGCTGAATCAGTGGTTGAGTGAGAGCAGGGGGAGTGGTCAGTGAGGGGGAGGGGCCTGCTGTATCAATGGCTGAGTGAGAAAAGGGGGAGTGGTCAACGAGGGGGAGGGGCCTGCTGTATCAGTGGTTGAGTGAGAACAGGGGGAGTGGTCAGTGAGGGGAGGGGGAGGGGCCTGCTGTATCAATGGCTGAGTGAGAACAGGGGGAGTGGTCAGTGAGGGGGAGGGGCCTGCTGTATCAATGGCTGAGTGAGAACAGGGGGAGTGGTCAACGAGGGGGAGGGGCCTGCTGTATCAATGGCTGAGTGAGAACAGGGGGAGTGGTCAGTGAGGGGAGGGGGAGGGGCCTGCTGTATCAATGGCTGAGTGAGAACAGGGGGAGTGGTCAGTGAGGGGAGGGGGAGGGGCCTGCTGTATCAATGGCTGAGTGAGAGCAGGGGGAGTGGTCAGTGAGGGGGAGGAGTCTGCTGTATCAGTGGTTGAGTGAGAGCAGGGGGAGTGGTCAGTGAGGGAAGGGGGAGGAGTCTGCTGTATCAGTGGTTGAGTGAGAGCAGGGGGAGTGGTCAGTGAGGGAAGGGGGAGGAGTCTGCTGTATCAGTGGTTGAGTGAGAGCAGGGGGGGTGGTCAACAAGGGGGAGGGGCCTGCTGTATCAGTGGTTGAGTGAGAGCAGGGGGAGTGGTCAGTGAGGGGGAGTGGTCAGTGAGGGGGAGGGGCCTGCTGAGTGAGAGCAGGGGAGTGGTCAGTGAGGGAAGGGGGAGGAGTCTGCTGTATCAGTGGTTGAGTGAGAGCAGGGGGAGTGGTCAGTGAGGGGGAGTGGTCAGTGAGGGGGAGGGGCCTGCTGAGTGAGAGCAGGGGGAGTGGTCAGTGAGGGGGAGGGGCCTGCTGAGTGAGAGCAGGGGGAGTGGTCAGTGAGGGGGAGGGGCCTGCTGAGTGAGAGCAGGGGGAGTGGTCAGTGAGGGGGAGGGGCCTGCTGTATCAGTGGGAGGAGACTGTGAGAACAGTTTAAAGTGTTTGGCAATGGCACTGAGAGCTCATAAAACAGTGTTCTGGCTGCATTTAAAAACCTCAGCAGGAGTGTTTTACTTCAATCGATACAAACACCCACAGAAAGAACACACACACGCACATTTCCCTCATAAATTACGCATTCAAAACAACTGCAGCCCTCGCAGACAGAGCGACACACACCTGGTTTGAGGAAAATGGGTCAGTAGATCCCATAACGTCTGTCCACTGGAGAAAGAGTCCTGGAGACGAGAGCCGTCCTCCATCTGCAGGGCGACCCGCACCTGAACCGCAGGAACACAGGAGGAGCAGAACACATCACAACTGGCGGGACATACCTTATAAAAAAACACACAAGCGCTCGCCTTGCTCTGTTCTGTGATGCGCGTTCGTGACGTCACGTAATACGCAGTTACGTTGTAAAGGTCACGCTTGACGAGTCAGTGTTTACAGATGTGCGGAAGGAGGACCATACACACATATTCAAATGTCTTTGTGTCAGTTTATCGTTTAAAATGTCCATCTCGTGTGTGTATCCTGGTGTTGGAATATTAAAAAGCCTAAAAGAACATTTTCGTCAGGACAGAAATGTTTTACTTTTCACAGAAGCGTGACCTTTACAGCGTAACTGCGTATCACGTGACGTCACGAACGCGCATCACAGAACAGAGCAAGGCGAGCGCTTGTGCTTATAAAACTTAAACTTGTTTATTTATGTTTGAAATGACGATGGTTTCGCTAGATAAGACCCGTATTCATCGTCTGGTGTCGTTTAAAGCCCGTTGAAGCGGCGCTGACACTGTCATCTGGACCTTGACCCGTTTGGGGCCCATTGACGTCCATTATATGGAGAAATGTGTTCATCAAAAACCTTCATTTCTTTTCCACTGAAGAAAGAAAGACATGGACATCTTGATGACATCGGGGTGAGTAAACTATCAGCTAAAGTTTTTTTAAAAAGTGAACTAATCCTTTATAACTCTTGCATGCGTTTCAAATAAAGTGTGGAAAATAATAACCCCGAAATCTGCTTTAGAGCCAGAATCCTCTCATAAACGCCTCCACTGACAGATAAACCCTGAAAGCGTGCGTGAGTGTGTGAGACGGAGCCGGGCAGCACATCAAGGCGTGTGTGTGTGTGTGTGTGTCCGATCTGAACCGCAAACACACACTTGGACGGGATGAGCAGGACGGTGGTTTACCCATCATGCTTTACGACCAACCCGCTCGTTAATCATCTTTCAATCAAACGAGAGCGTGATGTTCATTTCCCTTCATCCAGCCGTCCGGCTACAACCGCTCAAGCGCTCGGCGTATGAACACATGCCCATAAAACAGCAGCTGGGCCGGTGCTCGTGCGCCAAACACGTGCTTCAGAAGTGACACTGATGATGTCATCCAACTGGCGCGCTGATGTCATAACCTAACGAGCTCCTCGTGCAATCACAGCCTGGCAGACGTTACATGACAATGTAATTTGTATATGCCGTTTACTTTCTTTAAGGCGAGAAACGGCAGGCAAAAACATCTGGTTTTGAGATATTTGTCTCCAATAACATCTTCTTTCAGACTTGTGGTGAAAAACAGTCAGAAATACACATTGAGGTCTTTATTTTACTAACTGTGTCTGTTTGCGTCTGTAGATTTCTCCTAAATACAACAAAAGTTGGCGTTATAAATCATCATGATCCGCGATCTCTGTCTGCACCGTCATCACACACCGTTACACATACAGGTCACACACACACACACACACACACACACCGCGTTCTCGGCTCCCGTACACACACACACACACACCGCGCTCTCGGCTCTCTCCGGCTGCCGTACACACACAGGACACACACACACACACAGGACACACACACACACAGGTCACACACACACACAGGTCACACACGCACCGCGCTCTCGGCTCCCGCCGGCTGC
>NC_136897.1:28778924-28811424 GCF_949152265.1 Phoxinus phoxinus
GGGTGGGGGGTGGGGGGTAAGGGGGGGTACCCTCTTACGTCACAGGGCCCCACAAAATCCAATAGGAAGATTCAACTGCAGTTCCACCGTTCAGCCTGAAGAGGGCAGCACTCAGACGCTTTTACTCCATATCTTGTAGAATTAAAACACTTTATACCCAAATCTCTACAAATTTACTTGAATCAATGAACAGCACTAATAAAGCTCCAGTCTTACAGATCATTAACTAAAAACAGTTGTTTTAGGGTTTAGTTACTCTCTCTCACTATGTGTCGGTGTCTCTCGCCCGCTCTCTCTCTCTGTCTCTCACTGTGCGTCTGTGTCTCTCGCCCCGCTCTCTCTCTCTCTCTCTCTCACTGTGCGTCGGTGTCTTTCGCCCGCTCTCTCTCTCTCTCTCACTGTGCGTCGGTGTCTCTCTCTCTCTCTCACTGTGTCGGTGTCTCTCTCTCTCTCTCACTGTGTCGGTGTCTCTCGCCCGCTTTCTCTCTCTCTCTCTCTCACTGTGCGTCGGTGTCTCTCGCCCGCTCTCTCTCTCTCTCACTGTGTCGGTGTCTCTCGCCCGCTCTCTCTCTCTCTCTCTCTCTCTCTCACTGTGAGTCGATGTCTCTCTCTCTCTCTCACTGTGCGTCGGTGTCTCTCGCCCGCTCTCTCTCTCTCTCACTGTGCGTCGGTGTCTCTCGCCCCGCTCTCTCTCTCTCTCTCTCTCTCACTGTGCGTCGGTGTCTCTCGCCCGCTCTCTCCCAGGCCCGGTGTTCGTGGTCCAGTGGCTGTTCGATGAGGCTCAGCTGATGGTTGATGATGTTCATCTGACGGGTCGGCCGGTCCAGGAGAGCCAGTGGCGATACATCCAGACCCTCGGCAGCGCGCTCAGGAACACACTCCGGAACCTCCCGTAAGAGTCATCCCGTTTCTCCGGAACACTCTACAATACGGTTCATTAATGTAGAACTAACCATGAGCAGTACATTTGTCACTATTAAAATCATGTTAACTTTAGTTCATGCACTGCAAACTAACAATGGACAGCTGTCCATCATTAACAAAGATTAATAAATACAAAGTAATAGTAAATGTTGACATTAATATGAACTAAGATTAATAAATGCTGTAGAAGTATTGTTCATTCTGAGTTCATGTTAACTAATAAAGCTGGTTGTGTTTGAAGCGTGTCACACTGATCTCTGATTGGCTCTTGCTTGTTTGATTGACAGGGCTCTGTTTGCTCCCGCCTGTGTGTCGCATGAGATCATCACCAGGAAGTGAGTAACTATGCAGATCATAATCAACAACCATTCAACATTTACTGATATTTGTTAACATTAGTTTTGGATTTTTATTAACTAACACTAACAAAGATTAATAAATACAGTAACTAATGATCCTTATTATAAAGTGTTAGTTACCATCATATTTCTACATTATGCACATTAATTCTGGTTGCCTCAGCTCCTGGATGGACATCCGTGTGAAAGGAACTTCGCTTCCCCGAGCGCTTCAGTGCTGGGACCGCAGCCTCCGTAACCACGGCAACGGGAGCGTCACTCAGGCTCCGCCCAGGGGTTGTCCCGTGCACTTGATTGACAGCTGCCCGTGGCCCCACTGTAACCCCTCGTGCCCCAGGGTCAGAGAGCATGTGACGGGGCAGGAGATGAGCGTCGTCCAGTTCCTCACACACCTAGGCTTCGACGTGCAGTGCATGGCACACCAGCAGGGCCTGCAGCCCGACACACTACTGGGCATGCTCAGTGACGGCACCTGACACGCGGCGGACCAATCAGAGAGCCTCGTGACGTGTGCAGTGCATTCGAGGACGGGTGCGGCCCTGTCGGAGTGTCTGTCATGTAATGGTGTGTGTGATCAAGAAGTGTGTGCTTTTCTATAGACGGGGAAATAAGCAGTGGCAGAAATTAAGGCAATATTTGCCCCCTTACATTCATTTCTAGGGGCATTTTGATCTTTATAAGGGCAGCTTTACTAACCTTTTTAAATGTAAAGGGTCGCATACAATGTAGATGAATGGATACCAAAATATTGGGGAAAATTAAATTATACTTAAAATATGAAACTGAAAATCACCTGTAGCTTTCTTAATTAGAAGGTCATTGATTCATTCACTCAATTGATTCATTCACTCAACTGATTCATTAACTCAACTGATTCTGATTCATTCACTCATTCATTCATTCGACTGATTCATTCACTCATTCACTCAACTGATTCATTCACTCAACTAATTCATTCACTCAACTGATTCATTCACTCAACTGATTCATTCACTCAACTGATTCATTTACTCAACTGATTCATTCACTCAACTGATTCATTCGAAGTGGCTGATTCATGCGGGAACAAATCAAGTAACATTCTTTATGAACGAGTCTTTAAGAAAGTTTAAATTATGAGTTGAAGTCAAAATTATGATTTAAAAAGTTGAATTGGCATGATGTGGTGTAAATGGGGTTCAGTAATTTATAAATGTCCAATATTAAAGTTGTGATCACGAACTGCAGAATCTGAAGGCTGTGTTTATGACGGAGTCTGTGTGTGATAAACCATAATCTCCAGAAGTGTGTGATAAACCATAATCTCCAGAAGTGTGTGATAAACCATAATCTCCAGAAGTGTGTGATAAACCATAATCTCCAGAAGTGTGTGATAAACCATAATCTCCAGAAGTGTGTGATAAAACCATAATCATAATGTGCTTCAAAAACACAACAAACAATAAGAAACTAATTGTTGTGCAAATAACATCATAAAAAAAACAATGGTTCTAAAAATAGTTTTTTAAGTATAAGTCAAATATTACTTATATTTTTCTCTTTTTGTAGCGGATGAAATATGTTCTTGACGTGTTTCTTGATATTCTTTATTATTGTGAATTGTAGAATATGTTCAACAGAAGACAAACTTATTGTTATTTATTTTATATCAAACAGACTCCTGTCCACACACTCGATCAAACAGACACCTGTCCACACACTCGATCAAACAGACACCTGTCCACACACTCAATCAAACAGACTCCTGTCCACACACTCAATCAAACAGACACCTGTCCACACACTCAATCAAACAGACTCCTGTCCACACACTCGATCAAACAGACACCTGTCCACACACTCAATCAAACAGACACCTGTCCACACACTCGATCAAACAGACACCTGTCCACACACTCGATCAAACAGACACCTGTCCACACACTCGATCAAACAGACACCTGTCCACACACTCGATCAAACAGACACCTGTCCACACACTCGATCAAACAGACACCTGTCCACACACTCGATCAAACAGACACCTGTCCACACACTCGATCAAACAGACACCTGTCCACACACTCGATCAAACAGACACCTGTCCACACACTCGATCAAACAGACTCCTGTCCACACACTCAATCAAACAGACACCTGTCCACACACTCGATCAAACAGACACCTGTCCACACACTCGATCAAACAGACACCTGTCCACACACTCGATCAAACAGACACCTGTCCACACACTCAATCAAACAGACTCCTGTCCACACACTCAATCAAACAGACACCTGTCCACACACTCACACACTCAATCAAACAGACACCTGTCCACACACTCACACACTCAATCAAACAGACACCTGTCCACACACTCGATCAAACAGACACCTGTCCACACACTCAATCAAACAGACTCCTGTCCACACACTCGATCAAACTGACACCTGTCCACACACTCGATCAAACAGACCCCTGTCCACACACTCGATCAAACTGACACCTGTCCACACAGTCAATCAAACAGACACATGTCCACACACTCGATCAAACAGACACCTGTCCACACACTCGATCAAACAGACACCTGTCCACACACTCAATCAAACAGACACCTGTCCACACACTCGATCAAACAGACACCTGTCCACACACTCGATCAAACAGACACCTGTCCACACACTCGATCAAACAGACACCTGTCCACACACTCGATCAAACAGACACCTGTCCACACACTCAATCAAACAGACACCTGTCCACACACTCAATCAAACAGACTCCTGTCCACACACTCGATCAAACAGACACCTGTCCACACACTCAATCAAACAGACACCTGTCCACACACTCAATCAAACAGACACCTGTCCACACACTCAATCAAACAGACTCCTGTCCACACACTCGATCAAACAGACACCTGTCCACACACTCGATCAAACAGACACCTGTCCACACACTCAATCAAACAGACTCCTGTCCACACACTCGATCAAACAGACACCTGTCCACACACTCGATCAAACAGACACCTGTCCACACACTCGATCAAACAGACACCTGTCCACACACTCGATCAAACAGACACCTGTCCACACACTCGATCAAACAGACACCTGTCCACACACTCAATCAAACAGACACCTGTCCACACACTCACACACTCAATCAAACAGACTCCTGTCCACACACTCGATCAAACAGACACCTGTCCACACACTCGATCAAACAGACACCTGTCCACACACTCAATCAAACAGACACCTGTCCACACACTCAATCAAACAGACACCTGGCCACACACTCAATCAAACAGACTCCTGTCCACACAATCGATCAAACAGACTCCTGTCCACACACTCGATCAAACAGACACCTGTCCACACACTCGATCAAACAGACACCTGTCCACACACTCGATCAAACAGACTCCTGTCCACACACTCGATCAAACAGACACCTGTCCACACACTCAATCAAACAGACTCCTGTCCACACAATCGATCAAACAGACTCCTGTCCACACACTCGATCAAACAGACACCTGTCCACACACTCGATCAAACAGACTCCTGTCCACACACTCAATCAAACAGACACCTGTCCACACACTCACACACTCAATCAAACAGACTCCTGTCCACACACTCAATCAAACAGACACCTGTCCACACACTCGATCAAACAGACTCCTGTCCACACACTCAATCAAACAGACACCTGTCCACACACTCACACACTCAATCAAACAGACACCTGTCCACACACTCAATCAAACAGACACCTGTCCACACACTCGATCAAACAGACACCTGTCCACACACTCGATCAAACAGACACCTGTCCACACACTCGATCAAACAGACTCCTGTCCACACACTCGATCAAACAGACACCTGTCCACACACTCGATCAAACAGACACCTGTCCACACACTCGATCAAACAGACACCTGTCCACACACTCGATCAAACAGACACCTGTCCACACACTCGATCAAACAGACACCTGTCCACACACTCGATCAAACAGACACCTGTCCACACACTCAATCAAACAGACACCTGTCCACACACTCGATCAAACAGACACCTGTCCACACACTCGATCAAACAGACACCTGTCCACACACTCGATCAAACAGACACCTGTCCACACACTCAATCAAACAGACACCTGTCCACATACTCAATCAAACAGACACCTGTCCACACACTCAATCAAACAGACACCTGTCCACACACTCGATCAAACAGACACCTGTCCACACACTCAATCAAACAGACACCTGTCCACACACTCACACACTCAATCAAACAGACACCTGTCCACACACTCAATCAAACAGACTCCTGTCCACACACTCGATCAAACAGACTCCTGTCCACACACTCGATCAAACAGACACCTGTCCACACACTCGATCAAACAGACTCCTGTCCACACACTCAATCAAACAGACACCTGTCCACACACTCACACACTCAATCAAACAGACTCCTGTCCACACACTCAATCAAACAGACTCCTGTCCACACACTCGATCAAACAGACTCCTGTCCACACACTCGATCAAACAGACACCTGTCCACACACTCGATCAAACAGACACCTGTCCACACACTCAATCAAACAGACACCTGTCCACACACTCACACACTCGATCAAACAGACACCTGTCCACACACTCAATCAAACAGACACCTGTCCACACACTCGATCAAACAGACACCTGTCCACACACTCGATCAAACAGACACCTGTCCACACACTCAATCAAACAGACACCTGTCCACACACTCAATCAAACAGACACCTGTCCACACACTCGATCAAACAGACACCTGTCCACACACTCGATCAAACAGACACCTGTCCACACACTCAATCAAACAGACACCTGTCCACATACTCAATCAAACAGACACCTGTCCACACACTCGATCAAACAGACACCTGTCCACACACTCAATCAAACAGACACCTGTCCACACACTCACACACTCAATCAAACAGACTCCTGTCCACACACTCAATCAAACAGACTCCTGTCCACACACTCGATCAAACAGACTCCTGTCCACACACTCGATCAAACAGACACCTGTCCACACACTCGATCAAACAGACTCCTGTCCACACACTCAATCAAACAGACACCTGTCCACACACTCACACACTCAATCAAACAGACTCCTGTCCACACACTCAATCAAACAGACACCTGTCCACACACTCGATCAAACAGACACCTGTCCACACACTCAATCAAACAGACACCTGTCCACACACTCACACACTCAATCAAACAGACTCCTGTCCACATACTCAATCAAACAGACACCTGTCCACACACTCGATCAAACAGACACCTGTCCACACACTCAATCAAACAGACACCTGTCCACACACTCAATCAAACAGACACCTGTCCACACACTCAATCAAACAGACACCTGTCCACACACTCGATCAAACAGACACCTGTCCACACACTCGATCAAACAGACACCTGTCCACACACTCGATCAAACAGACACCTGTCCACACACTCGATCAAACAGACTCCTGTCCACACACTCGATCAAACAGACACCTGTCCACACACTCGATCAAACAGACCCCTGTCCACACACTCAATCAAACAGACTCCTGTCCACACACTCGATCAAACAGACACCTGTCCACACACTCAATCAAACAGACACCTGTCCACACACTCGATCAAACAGACACCTGTCCACACACTCGATCAAACAGACACCTGTCCACACACTCGATCAAACAGACACCTGTCCACACACTCAATCAAACAGACTCCTGTCCACACACTCACACACTCAATCAAACAGACACCTGTCCACACACTCACACACTCAATCAAACAGACACCTGTCCACACACTCACACACTCAATCAAACAGACACCTGTCCACACACTCACACACTCAATCAAACAGACACCTGTCCACACACTCACACACTCAATCAAACAGACACCTGTCCACACACTCACACACTCGATCAAACAGACACCTGTCCACACACTCGATCAAACAGACACCTGTCCACACACTCGATCAAACAGACACCTGTCCACACACTCGATCAAACAGACACCTGTCCACACACTCGATCAAACAGACACCTGTCCACACACTCAATCAAACAGACACCTGTCCACACACTCACACACTCAATCAAACAGACTCCTGTCCACACACTCAATCAAACAGACTCCTGTCCACACACTCAATCAAACAGACACCTGTCCACACACTCAATCAAACAGACACCTGTCCACACACTCGATCAAACAGACACCTGTCCACACACTCGATCAAACAGACACCTGTCCACACACTCGATCAAACAGACACCTGTCCACACACTCGATCAAACAGACACCTGTCCACACACTCAATCAAACAGACACCTGTCCACACACTCAATCAAACAGACACCTGTCCACACACTCACACACTCAATCAAACAGACTCCTGTCCACACACTCAATCAAACAGACTCCTGTCCACACACTCAATCAAACAGACTCCTGTCCACACACTCGATCAAACAGACTCCTGTCCACACACTCGATCAAACAGACACCTGTCCACACACTCGATCAAACAGACTCCTGTCCACACACTCAATCAAACAGACACCTGTCCACACACTCGATCAAACAGACACCTGTCCACACACTCAATCAAACAGACACCTGTCCACACACTCGATCAAACAGACACCTGTCCACACACTCGATCAAACAGACACCTGTCCACACACTCGATCAAACAGACACCTGTCCACACACTCAATCAAACAGACACCTGTCCACACACTCGATCAAACAGACACCTGTCCACACACTCAATCAAACAGACACCTGTCCACACACTCGATCAAACAGACACCTGTCCACACACTCGATCAAACAGACACCTGTCCACACACTCAATCAAACAGACACCTGTCCACACACTCAATCAAACAGACACCTGTCCACACACTCGATCAAACAGACACCTGTCCACACACTCGATCAAACAGACACCTGTCCACACACTCAATCAAACAGACACCTGTCCACACACTCAATCAAACAGACTCCTGTCCACACACTCAATCAAACAGACACCTGTCCACACACTCGATCAAACAGACACCTGTCCACACACTCAATCAAACAGACACCTGTCCACACACTCGATCAAACAGACACCTGTCCACACACTCGATCAAACAGACACCTGTCCACACACTCGATCAAACAGACACCTGTCCACACACTCAATCAAACAGACTCCTGTCCACACACTCGATCAAACAGACACCTGTCCACACACTCGATCAAACAGACACCTGTCCACACACTCGATCAAACAGACACCTGTCCACACACTCGATCAAACAGACACCTGTCCACACACTCGATCAAACAGACACCTGTCCACACACTCAATCAAACAGACACCTGTCCACACACTCACACACTCAATCAAACAGACTCCTGTCCACACACTCGATCAAACAGACTCCTGTCCACACACTCAATCAAACAGACACCTGTCCACACACTCACACACTCAATCAAACAGACTCCTGTCCACACACTCAATCAAACAGACACTTGTCCACACACTCAATCAAACAGACACCTGTCCACACACTCAATCAAACAGACACCTGTCCACACACTCGATCAAACAGACACCTGTCCACACACTCGATCAAACAGACACCTGTCCACACACTCGATCAAACAGACACCTGTCCACACACTCGATCAAACAGACACCTGTCCACACACTCAATCAAACAGACACCTGTCCACACACTCAATCAAACAGACACCTGTCCACACACTCAATCAAACAGACACCTGTCCACACACTCGATCAAACAGACACCTGTCCACACACTCGATCAAACAGACACCTGTCCACACACTCGATCAAACAGACACCTGTCCACACACTCGATCAAACAGACACCTGTCCACACACTCAATCAAACAGACACCTGTCCACACACTCAATCAAACAGACACCTGTCCACACACTCGATCAAACAGACACCTGTCCACACACTCAATCAAACAGACACCTGTCCACACACTCACACACTCAATCAAACAGACACCTGTCCACACACTCAATCAAACAGACTCCTGTCCACACACTCAATCAAACAGACTCCTGTCCACACACTCGATCAAACAGACTCCTGTCCACACACTCGATCAAACAGACACCTGTCCACACACTCGATCAAACAGACTCCTGTCCACACACTCAATCAAACAGACACCTGTCCACACACTCACACACTCAATCAAACAGACTCCTGTCCACACACTCAATCAAACAGACACCTGTCCACACACTCGATCAAACAGACACCTGTCCACACACTCAATCAAACAGACACCTGTCCACACACTCACACACTCAATCAAACAGACTCCTGTCCACACACTCAATCAAACAGACACCTGTCCACACACTCGATCAAACAGACACCTGTCCACACACTCAATCAAACAGACACCTGTCCACACACTCGATCAAACAGACACCTGTCCACACACTCGATCAAACAGACACCTGTCCACACACTCGATCAAACAGACACCTGTCCACACACTCGATCAAACAGACACCTGTCCACACACTCGATCAAACAGACACCTGTCCACACACTCGATCAAACAGACACCTGTCCACACACTCGATCAAACAGACACCTGTCCACACACTCAATCAAACAGACTCCTGTCCACACACTCGATCAAACAGACACCTGTCCACACACTCGATCAAACAGACACCTGTCCACACACTCGATCAAACAGACACCTGTCCACACACTCGATCAAACAGACACCTGTCCACACACTCGATCAAACAGACACCTGTCCACACACTCAATCAAACAGACACCTGTCCACACACTCACACACTCAATCAAACAGACTCCTGTCCACACACTCAATCAAACAGACTCCTGTCCACACACTCAATCAAACAGACTCCTGTCCACACACTCGATCAAACAGACTCCTGTCCACACACTCGATCAAACAGACACCTGTCCACACACTCGATCAAACAGACTCCTGTCCACACACTCGATCAAACAGACACCTGTCCACACACTCAATCAAACAGACACCTGTCCACACACTCGATCAAACAGACACCTGTCCACACACTCGATCAAACAGACACCTGTCCACACACTCGATCAAACAGACACCTGTCCACACACTCAATCAAACAGACACCTGTCCACACACTCGATCAAACAGACACCTGTCCACACACTCGATCAAACAGACACCTGTCCACACACTCAATCAAACAGACACCTGTCCACACACTCAATCAAACAGACACCTGTCCACACACTCGATCAAACAGACACCTGTCCACACACTCGATCAAACAGACACCTGTCCACACACTCAATCAAACAGACACCTGTCCACACACTCACACACTCAATCAAACAGACTCCTGTCCACACACTCAATCAAACAGACTCCTGTCCACACACTCGATCAAACAGACTCCTGTCCACACACTCGATCAAACAGACACCTGTCCACACACTCGATCAAACAGACTCCTGTCCACACACTCAATCAAACAGACACCTGTCCACACACTCACACACTCAATCAAACAGACACCTGTCCACACACTCACACACTCAATCAAACAGACTCCTGTCCACACACTCAATCAAACAGACACCTGTCCACACACTCGATCAAACAGACACCTGTCCACACACTCAATCAAACAGACACCTGTCCACACACTCAATCAAACAGACACCTGTCCACACACTCAATCAAACAGACACCTGTCCACACACTCAATCAAACAGACACCTGTCCACACACTCGATCAAATAGACACCTGTCCACACACTCGATCAAACAGACACCTGTCCACACACTCGATCAAACAGACACCTGTCCACACACTCGATCAAACAGACACCTGTCCACACACTCGATCAAACAGACACCTGTCCACACACTCAATCAAACAGACACCTGTCCACACACTCAATCAAACAGACACCTGTCCACACACTCAATCAAACAGACACCTGTCCACACACTCAATCAAACAGACACCTGTCCACACACTCGATCAAACAGACACCTGTCCACATACTCAATCATACAGACACCTGTCCACACACTCAATCAAACAGACACCTGTCCACACACTCAATCAAACAGACACCTGGCCACACACTCGATCAAACAGACACCTGTCCACACACTCAATCAAACAGACACCTGTCCACACACTCGATCAAACAGACACCTGTCCACACACTCGATCAAACAGACACCTGTCCACACACTCAATCAAACAGACTCCTGTCCACACACTCGATCAAACAGACTCCTGTCCACACACTCGATCAAACAGACACCTGTCCACACACTCAATCAAACAGACACCTGGCCACACACTCGATCAAACAGACACCTGTCCACACACTCGATCAAACAGACACCTGTCCACACACTCGATCAAACAGACACCTGTCCACACACTCAATCAAACAGACACCTGGCCACACACTCGATCAAACAGACACCTGTCCACACACTCGATCAAACAGACACCTGTCCACACACTCGATCAAACAGACACCTGTCCACACACTCGATCAAACAGACACCTGTCCACACACTCGATCAAACAGACACCTGTCCACACACTCGATCAAACAGACACCTGTCCACATACTCAATCAAACAGACACCTGTCCACACACTCAATCAAACAGACACCTGTCCACACACTCAATCAAACAGACACCTGTCCACACACTCAATCAAACAGACACCTGTCCACACACTCAATCAAACAGACACCTGTCCACACACTCGATCAAACAGACACCTGTCCACACACTCGATCAAACAGACACCTGTCCACACACTCGATCAAACAGACACCTGTCCACACACTCAATCAAACAGACACCTGTCCACACACTCAATCAAACAGACACCTGTCCACACACTCGGTCAAACAGACACCTGTCCACACACTCAATCAAACAGACACCTGTCCACACACTCAATCACACAGACACCTGTCCACACACTCAATCAAACAGACACCTGTCCACATACTCGATCAAACAGACACCTGTCCACACACTCGATCAAACAGACACCCGTCCACACACTCAATCAAACAGACACCTGTCCACACACTCAATCACACAGACACCTGTCCACACACTCAATCAAACAGACACCTGTCCACACACTCAATCAAACAGACACCTGTCCACACACTCGATCAAACAGACACCTGTCCACACACTCGATCAAACAGACACCCGTCCACACACTCAATCAAACAGACACCTGTCCACACACTCGATCAAACAGACACCTGTCCACACACTCGATCAAACAGACACCCGTCCACACACTCAATCAAACAGACACCTGTCCACACACTCGATCAAACAGACACCTGTCCACACACTCGATCAAACAGACACCTGTCCACATACTCAATCAAACAGACACCTGTCCACACACTCAATCAAACAGACACCTGTCCACACACTCAATCAAACAGACACCTGTCCACACACTCAATCAAACAGACACCTGTCCACACACTCAATCAAACAGACACCTGTCCACACACTCAATCAAACAGACACCTGTCCACACACTCGATCAAACAGACACCTGTCCACACACTCGATCAAACAGACACCTGTCCACACACTCAATCAAACAGACACCTGTCCACACACTCAATCAAACAGACACCTGTCCACACACTCAATCAAACAGACACCTGTCCACACACTCGATCAAACAGACACCTGTCCACACACTCAATCAAACAGACACCTGTCCACACACTCAATCACACAGACACCTGTCCACACACTCAATCAAACAGACACCTGTCCACATACTCAATCAAACAGACACCTGTCCACACACTCGATCAAACAGACACCCGTCCACACACTCAATCAAACAGACACCTGTCCACACACTCAATCACACAGACACCTGTCCACACACTCAATCAAACAGACACCTGTCCACACACTCACACACTCAATCAAACAGACTCCTGTCCACACACTCGATCAAACAGACTCCTGTCCACACACTCGATCAAACAGACACCTGTCCACACACTCGATCAAACAGACTCCTGTCCACACACTCGATCAAACAGACACCTGTCCACACACTCAATCAAACAGACACCTGTCCACACACTCGATCAAACAGACACCTGTCCACACACTCGATCAAACAGACACCTGTCCACACACTCGATCAAACAGACACCTGTCCACACACTCAATCAAACAGACACCTGTCCACACACTCGATCAAACAGACACCTGTCCACACACTCGATCAAACAGACACCTGTCCACACACTCAATCAAACAGACACCTGTCCACACACTCAATCAAACAGACACCTGTCCACACACTCGATCAAACAGACACCTGTCCACACACTCGATCAAACAGACACCTGTCCACACACTCAATCAAACAGACACCTGTCCACACACTCACACACTCAATCAAACAGACTCCTGTCCACACACTCAATCAAACAGACTCCTGTCCACACACTCGATCAAACAGACTCCTGTCCACACACTCGATCAAACAGACACCTGTCCACACACTCGATCAAACAGACTCCTGTCCACACACTCAATCAAACAGACACCTGTCCACACACTCACACACTCAATCAAACAGACACCTGTCCACACACTCACACACTCAATCAAACAGACTCCTGTCCACACACTCAATCAAACAGACACCTGTCCACACACTCGATCAAACAGACACCTGTCCACACACTCAATCAAACAGACACCTGTCCACACACTCAATCAAACAGACACCTGTCCACACACTCAATCAAACAGACACCTGTCCACACACTCAATCAAACAGACACCTGTCCACACACTCGATCAAATAGACACCTGTCCACACACTCGATCAAACAGACACCTGTCCACACACTCGATCAAACAGACACCTGTCCACACACTCGATCAAACAGACACCTGTCCACACACTCGATCAAACAGACACCTGTCCACACACTCAATCAAACAGACACCTGTCCACACACTCAATCAAACAGACACCTGTCCACACACTCAATCAAACAGACACCTGTCCACACACTCAATCAAACAGACACCTGTCCACACACTCGATCAAACAGACACCTGTCCACATACTCAATCATACAGACACCTGTCCACACACTCAATCAAACAGACACCTGTCCACACACTCAATCAAACAGACACCTGGCCACACACTCGATCAAACAGACACCTGTCCACACACTCAATCAAACAGACACCTGTCCACACACTCGATCAAACAGACACCTGTCCACACACTCGATCAAACAGACACCTGTCCACACACTCAATCAAACAGACTCCTGTCCACACACTCGATCAAACAGACTCCTGTCCACACACTCGATCAAACAGACACCTGTCCACACACTCAATCAAACAGACACCTGGCCACACACTCGATCAAACAGACACCTGTCCACACACTCGATCAAACAGACACCTGTCCACACACTCGATCAAACAGACACCTGTCCACACACTCAATCAAACAGACACCTGGCCACACACTCGATCAAACAGACACCTGTCCACACACTCGATCAAACAGACACCTGTCCACACACTCGATCAAACAGACACCTGTCCACACACTCGATCAAACAGACACCTGTCCACACACTCGATCAAACAGACACCTGTCCACACACTCGATCAAACAGACACCTGTCCACATACTCAATCAAACAGACACCTGTCCACACACTCAATCAAACAGACACCTGTCCACACACTCAATCAAACAGACACCTGTCCACACACTCAATCAAACAGACACCTGTCCACACACTCAATCAAACAGACACCTGTCCACACACTCGATCAAACAGACACCTGTCCACACACTCGATCAAACAGACACCTGTCCACACACTCGATCAAACAGACACCTGTCCACACACTCAATCAAACAGACACCTGTCCACACACTCAATCAAACAGACACCTGTCCACACACTCGGTCAAACAGACACCTGTCCACACACTCAATCAAACAGACACCTGTCCACACACTCAATCACACAGACACCTGTCCACACACTCAATCAAACAGACACCTGTCCACATACTCGATCAAACAGACACCTGTCCACACACTCGATCAAACAGACACCCGTCCACACACTCAATCAAACAGACACCTGTCCACACACTCAATCACACAGACACCTGTCCACACACTCAATCAAACAGACACCTGTCCACACACTCAATCAAACAGACACCTGTCCACACACTCGATCAAACAGACACCTGTCCACACACTCGATCAAACAGACACCCGTCCACACACTCAATCAAACAGACACCTGTCCACACACTCGATCAAACAGACACCTGTCCACACACTCGATCAAACAGACACCCGTCCACACACTCAATCAAACAGACACCTGTCCACACACTCGATCAAACAGACACCTGTCCACACACTCGATCAAACAGACACCTGTCCACATACTCAATCAAACAGACACCTGTCCACACACTCAATCAAACAGACACCTGTCCACACACTCAATCAAACAGACACCTGTCCACACACTCAATCAAACAGACACCTGTCCACACACTCAATCAAACAGACACCTGTCCACACACTCAATCAAACAGACACCTGTCCACACACTCGATCAAACAGACACCTGTCCACACACTCGATCAAACAGACACCTGTCCACACACTCAATCAAACAGACACCTGTCCACACACTCAATCAAACAGACACCTGTCCACACACTCAATCAAACAGACACCTGTCCACACACTCGATCAAACAGACACCTGTCCACACACTCAATCAAACAGACACCTGTCCACACACTCAATCACACAGACACCTGTCCACACACTCAATCAAACAGACACCTGTCCACATACTCAATCAAACAGACACCTGTCCACACACTCGATCAAACAGACACCCGTCCACACACTCAATCAAACAGACACCTGTCCACACACTCAATCACACAGACACCTGTCCACACACTCAATCAAACAGACACCTGTCCACACACTCAATCAAACAGACACCTGTCCACACACTCGATCAAACAGACACCTGTCCACACACTCGATCAAACAGACACCCGTCCACACACTCAATCAAACAGACACCCGTCCACACACTCGATCAAACAGACACCCGTCCACACACTCGATCAAACAGACACCCGTCCACACACTCAATCAAACAGACTCCTGTCCACACACTCAATCACACAGACACCTGTCCACACACTCAATCAAACAGACACCTGTCCACACACTCAATCAAACAAGACACCTGTCCACATACTCAATCAAACAGACACCTGTCCACACACTCAATCAAACAGACACCTGTCCACACACTCGATCAAACAGACACCTGTCCACACACTCGATCAAACAGACACCTGTCCACACACTCGATCAAACAGACACCTGTCCACACACTCGATCAAACAGACACCTGTCCACACACTCAATCAAACAGACACCTGTCCACACACTCAGTCAAACAGACACCCGTCCACACACTCGATCAAACAGACACCTGTCCACACACTCGATCAAACAGACTCCTGTCCACACACTCAATCAAACAGACACCTGTCCACACACTCGATCAAACAGACACCTGTCCACACACTCAATCAAACAGACACCTGTCCACACACTCAATCAAACAGACACCTGTCCACACACTCAGTCAAACAGACACCCGTCCACACACTCGATCAAACAGACACCCGTCCACACACTCGATCAAACAGACACCTGTCCACACACTCAATCAAACAGACACCTGTCCACACACTCAATCAAACAGACACCTGTCCACACACTCGATCAAACAGACACCTGTCCACACACTCAATCATGTTCTTTTTGTGGTGCTGAGCAAGAATCTATTTCTCATCTCTTCTGGGAATGTACATACACAAGTCTGTTCTGGAAGGATTTCTGTATCTTTGTTCGCACATTTTCATTACAGAGTTTTTCTTTGTTATACAAAGATGTTCTTTTTGGTCAGCACAACTTTGATAAAGAGGAAAAGGACCAATATTTTTTGATAAACCTATTTATTTTTCTAGCGAAATTTGTTTTACACAAATGTAAATTTCAGGGTGCTAAGCCCTATTTCTTTATTTTTTGTAAGGAACTTAAATCCTATCTGGACACCCTCAGTACATCCAGCAACTCCAAAGCCCTTAAAACTGTTTCACTGTATCATTTGCATGATATTCTCCTGACTTTATAACCTGTATAACTGTACTCTCAATTACATTTACCCCTGGTATTGATTCTGTATGTTCTTAGCAATGCAATAAAAAAAATAAAAAAATAAAAAAAAGTAAAAAAAATATGAATGTAAGAAGTGCAAATTAAAAAATAAAAAATAAATAAAAATAAGAGAAATATTACTATACATACACACACATTCATACATATACATAAATATTTACTAGTTGTTTCAGACTTGCATATCAGAATCAAAACAATTAAGAAAGCAAAGTTTAATAATAATAAAAAATGTTTATTTAAAAAAAGTTTCACTAATATCACAGTCCATAAAACGGAAGGTCCAGTTTCCGAGAGCAACAGTGAATATTAATCATTTCCATGTTTCACAGTAAAATTTAAAGTGTCTCGACACTAAAGACGGCAAGAAAACACCATCAGCATATAAAGAGTTTCCACAGATTTACTGGAGCGTTCTGGCCATCAGCCTTACTGGTGTCTGATCTTCATCGTGTGTGTGTGTGTGTGTGTGTGTGTGTGTGTGTGTGTGTGTGTGTGTGTCTGTGAGTGTGTGTGTGTGAGAGAGTTCTGGCCATCAGCGTTACTGGTGTCTGATCTTCATCGTGTGTGTGTGTGTGTGTGTGTGTGTGTGTGTGTGTGAGAGAGAGTTCTGGCCATCAGCCTTACTGGTGTCTGATCTTCACCGTGTGTGTGTGTGTGTGTGTGTGTGTGTGTGTGTGTGTGTGTGTGTGTGTGTGAGAGAGAGTTCTGGCCATCAGCCTTACTGGTGTCTGATCTTCATCACGTGCTTCATCATGGTGTGTGTGTGTGTGTGTGTGTGTGCGTGTGTGTGCGCAAGCGTTCTGGCCATCAGCCTTACTGGTGTCTGATCTTCATCACGTGCTTCATCATGGTGTGTGTGTGTGTGTGTGTGTGTGTGTGTGTGAGAGAGAGTTCTGGCCATCAGCCTTACTGGTGTCTGATCTTCATCGTGTGTGTGTGTGTGTGTGTGTGTGTGTGAGAGAGAGAGAGTTCTGGCCATCAGCCTTACTGGTGTCTGATCTTCATCGTGTGTGTGTGTGTGTGTGTGTGTGTGTGTGTGTGTGAGAGAGAGTTCTGCCATCAGCCTTACTGGTGTCTGATCTTCATCGTGTGTGTGTGTGTGTGAGAGAGAGAGTTCTGGCCATCAGCCTTACTGGTATCTGATCTTCATCGTGTGTGTGTGTGTGTGTGTGTGTGTGTGTGTGAGAGAGAGAGAGAGAGAGAGAGAGTTCTGGCCATCAGCCTTACTGGTGTCTGATCTTCATCGTGTGTGTGTGTGTGTGTGTGTGTGTGTGTGTGTGTGTGTGTGTGTGTGTGTGTGCGCGAGCATTCTGGCCATCAGCCTTACTGGTGTCTGATCTTCATCATGATCTTCATCACGTGCTTCATCATGGTGTGTGTGTGTGTGTGTGTGTGTGTGTGTGTGTGTGACGAGCGTTCGGTCAGAAACTGCTCAGCGTCTCCTCAGTTCATCAAGAGTGTCACGTACAACTGGAATCCTGAAACCAGACACACACAAGCTGTGAAACACTCGCACAACAACACACGAGAGCACACACTGGCGTTTGGCAGTCGATCACACAGAGTCATTCACTCGCTGCTACACATTATTTCTCATTTTGATTATTTTTTTATAGGTTTAATTTATTTTAATGTATTTCAGTTTTAGTTATTATTTGCAGTTGGTTATTATCTCGCATGTTTGCTTACATTTCATTTAATTTTTATTTATTTATTGCAACATTCCATGAGGAGTTAAAAATATTAATTATATATTAACTTTTTAATTTTATTTAATGATAAATCCCTCCATAATTGAGAAGACCCTTTTTTTTTTTTTTTTTTTTTTTTACATTAAATGTATATTTTATATTTTTATTTTTGTTACTTTTTTTATCAAATATATATATATTGTATTTGTATTGTTCATTATTATTTATAAATGTATGCATTTAGCAGATGCTAAACGAAAAAAAAACTTATTTCAGTTTGTCATCCATGTTTAGTTTTTAGGATTTTCATCTTATTCCTTTTATCATCATTTTATTATATTTATTTAATGTTAAACTATTTTACTTTTTTTATTTTCATTTCAGCACATGACTCTGACTCGAATCATTTCAGTGACTCAGTGATTCAGTGACTCAGTGACTCAGTACCTCGCTGGCTCCTCGTATGCGGCGCGGTGAGACGACACGCTTGCGCTCATGGATGTCCTGCAGTCGAGTGATCAGAAACTTCTTATCCCCGCCCTCCTGAATAAACAGGAACAGGAAGTGATGTCATGCTACGCCACTACATACAGATGATCGTTACATAATCGTTTGATTCTTTTGTCTTACATTCTCAATCTGTTCCTGAAGGAGTTCGATGATCTTCCGCTGACCGTCGACCACCTGACTGTGGAAGTAAATCACTATCCTACACAAACACACAAAACAATGAACACTTTATGATGGACAGATGCACTTTTATGATGGACAGATGCACTTTTATGATGGATAGATGCACTTTTATGATGGACAGATGCACTTTTATGACGGACAGATGCACTTTTATGATGGACAGATGCACTTTTATGATGGACAGATGCACTTTTATGATGGACAGATGCACTTTTATGATGGACAGATGCACTTTTATGATGGATAGATGCACTTTTATGATGGACAGATGCACTTTTATGACGGACAGATGCACTTTTATGATGGACAGATGCACTTTTATGGTGGATAGATGCACTTTTATGATGGACAGATGCACTTTTATGATGGATAGATGCACTTTTATGATGGACAGATGCACTTTATGATGGACAGATGCACTTTTATGATGGACAGATGCACTTTTATGATGGACAGATGCACTTTTATGATGGACAGATGGATTTCCATCAAATCCACTTTTATGATGGATAGATGCACTTTTATGATGGACAGATGCACTTTATGATGGACAGATGCACTTTTATGATGGACAGATGCACTTTTATGATGGACAGATGCACTTTTATGATGGACAGATGCACTTTTATGACGGAAAGATGCACTTTTATGACGGACAGATGCACTTTTATGACGGACAGATGCACTTTTTTGATGGACAGATGCACTTTTATGATGGACAGATGCACTTTTATGATGGATAGATGCACTTTTATGATGGACAGATGCACTTTTATGATGGACAGATGCACTTTTATGATGGACAGATGCACTTTTATGATGGACAGATGCACTTTTATGATGGACAGATGCACTTTTATGATGGACAGATGCACTTTTATGACGGACAGATGCACTTTTATGATGGACAGATGCACTTTTATGATGGATAGATGCACTTTTATGATGGACAGATGCACTTTTATGATGGACAGATGCACTTTTATGATGGACAGATGGATTTCCATCAAATCCACTTTTATGATGGATAGATGCACTTTTATGACGGACAGAGGCACTTTTATGATGGACAGATGCACTTTTATGATGGATAGATGCACTTTTATGATGGACAGATGCACTTTTATGATGGATAGATGCACTTTTATGATGGACAGATGCACTTTTATGATGGACAGATGCACTTTATGATGGACAGATGCACTTTTATGATGGACAGATGCACTTTTATGATGGACAGATGCACTTTTATGATGGACAGATGGATTTCCATCAAATCCACTTTTATGATGGATAGATGCACTTTTATGATGGACAGATGCACTTTATGATGGACAGATGCACTTTTATGATGGACAGATGCACTTTTATGATGGACAGATGCACTTTTATGATGGACAGATGCACTTTTATGATGGACAGATGCACTTTTATGACGGACAGATGCACTTTTATGACGGACAGATGCACTTTTTTGATGGACAGATGCACTTTTATGATGGATAGATGCACTTTTATGATGGACAGATGCACTTTTATGATGGACAGATGCACTTTTATGATGGACAGATGCACTTTTATGATGGACAGATGCACTTTTATGATGGACAGATGCACTTTTATGATGGACAGATGCACTTTTATGACGGACAGATGCACTTTTATGATGGACAGATGCACTTTTATGATGGATAGATGCACTTTTATGATGGACAGATGCACTTTTATGATGGACAGATGCACTTTTATGATGGACAGATGGATTTCCATCAAATCCACTTTTATGATGGATAGATGCACTTTTATGACGGACAGAGGCACTTTTATGATGGACAGATGCACTTTTATGATGGATAGATGCACTTTTATGATGGACAGATGCACTTTTATGATGGACAGATGCACTTTTATGATGGACAGATGGATTTCCATCAAATCCACTTTTATGATGGATAGATGCACTTTTATGATGGACAGATGCACTTTATGATGGACAGATGCACTTTATGATGGACAGATGCACTTTATGATGGACAGATGCACTTTTATGATGGATAGATGCACTTTTATGACGGACAGATGCACTTTTTTGATGGACAGATGCACTTTTATGATGGACAGATGCACTTTTATGATGGATAGATGCACTTTTATGATGGACAGATGCACTTTTATGATGGACAGATGCACTTTTATGATGGACAGATGCACTTTATGATGGACAGATGCACTTTATGATGGACAGATGCACTTTTATGATGGACAGATGCACTTTTATGATGGACTGATGCACTTTTATGACGGACAGATGCACTTTTATGACGGACAGATGCACTTTTTTGATGGACAGATGCACTTTTATGATGGACAGATGCACTTTTATGATGGACAGATGCACTTTTATGATGGACAGATGCACTTTTATGATGGACAGATGCACTTTTATGATGGACAGATGCACTTTTATGACGGACAGATGCACTTTTATGATGGACAGATGCACTTTTATGATGGATAGATGCACTTTTATGATGGACTGATGCACTTTTATGATGGACAGATGCACTTTTATGATGGACAGATGCACTTTTATGATGGACAGATGCACTTTTATGATGGACAGATGCACTTTTATGATGGACAGATGCACTTTTATGACGGACAGATGCACTTTTATGATGGACAGATGCACTTTTATGATGGACAGATGCACTTTTATGATGGACAGATGCACTTTTTCAGACTCACAGGAAGATGACGGCGCACATGAACAGGAAGAGTGGGTTTTCCACCAGGTACGCGTGAGCCGAGGCCAGCCAGGACAGATTGGGATTCTCCTTCGCCAGGTCCTGGACCCACAGCTTCCCGGCCTGGAACATGGTCTTCAGACCCCGGAACGGGCCGCAGCCGGCCGACGGCTTCATCCTGCGACAGAAGGAGTGTGTCAGACCACAGACGTCAGAGCGCAACATGAGGGAATAGAGTGTATGTGTGTGACGGCCGAGTGACTGCGGTTACACTCTCACACACTCTCTCTCACACACACACATCCTCTCTCACACACATCCTCTCTCTCACACACACCCTCTCTCACACACACAAATATACTCTCACAAAAACTCACACACACTCTCGTCAACATGGTGTAGGTCACACACACACACTCATTCACACACACTCACGTCCACATGGTGTAGGTCACACACACACACTCATTCACACACACTCACGTCCACATGGTGTAGGTCACACACACTCACTCACACACACACACTCATGTCCACATGGTGTAGGTCACACACACTCACTCACACACACTCACGTCCACATAGTGTAGGTCACACACACTCACTCATTCACACACACTCACGTCCACATGGTGTAGGTCACACACACACACTCATTCACACACACTCACGTCCACATGGTGTAGGTCACACACACACACTCATTCACACACACTCACGTCCACATGGTGTAGGTCACACACACTCACTCACACACACACACTCATGTCCACATGGTGTAGGTCACACACACTCACTCACACACACTCACGTCCACATAGTGTAGGTCACACACACTCACTCACACACACTCACGTCCACATGGTGTAGGTCACACACACTCACTCACACACACTCACGTCCACATGGTGTAGGTCACACACACTCACTCACTCACACACACTCACGTCCACATGGTGTAGGTCACACACACTCACGTCCAAATGGTGTAGGTCACACACACTCACTCACACACACTCACGTCCACATGGTGTAGGTCACACACACTCACGTCCAAATGGTGTAGGTCACACACACTCACTCACACACACTCACGTCCACATGGTGTAGGTCACACACACTCACGTCCAAATGGTGTAGGTCACACACACTCAGGTCCACATGGTGTAGGTCACACACACTCACTCACACACACTCACGTCCACATGGAGTAGGTCACACACACTCAGGTCCACATGGTGTAGGTCTCACACACACTCACTCACGTCCACATGGTGTAGCTCACACACACTCACTCACATCCACATGGTGTAGGTCACACACACTCACTCACACACACTCAGGTCCACATGGTGTAGGTCACACACACTCACTCACGTCCACATGGTGTAGCTCACACACACTCACTCACGTCCACATGGTGTAGGTCACACACACTCACTCACACACACTCACGTCCACATGGTGTAGGTCACACACACTCATTCACACACACTCACGTCCACATGGTGTAGGTCACACACACTCATTCACACACACACACACACACACACTCACGTCCACATGGAGTAGGTCACACACACTCATTCACACACACTCACGTCCACATGGTGTAGGTCACACACACTCATTCACACACACTCACGTCCACATGGAGTAGGTCACACACACTCATTCACACACACTCACGTCCACATGGTGTAGGTCACACACACTCATTCACACACACTCACGTCCACATGGAGTAGGTCACACACACTCACACACACACTCACACACACACACACACACACACACACACACACACTCACGTCCACGTCCACATGGAGTAGGTCACACACACTCACTCACACACACTCACGTCCACATGGTGTAGGTCACACACACTCACACACACACACACTCACGTCCACATGGTGTAGGTCACACACACACACACACACACACACACACACTCACGTCCACGTCCACATGGAGTAGGTCACACACACTCACTCACACACACTCAAGTCCACATGGAGTAGGTCACACACACTCACACACACACACTCACGTCCACATGGTGTAGGTCACAAACACACACACACACACTCACGTCCACATGGAGTAGGTCACACACACTCACTCACACACACTCACGTCCACATGGTGTAGGTCACACACACACACACACACACACACACTCACTCACGTCCACATGGAGTAGGTCACACACACTCACTCACACACACTCACGTCCACATGGAGTAGGTCACACACACTCACACACTCACACACACACACGTCCACATGGAGTAGGTCACACACACTCACTCACACACACACACGTCCACATGGTGTAGGTCACACACACTCACACACTCACACACACACACGTCCACATGGAGTAGGTCACACACACACTCACGTCCACATGGTGTAGGTCACACACACACACACTCACTCACGTCCACATGGAGTAGGTCACACACACTCACTCACACACACTCACGTCCACATGGAGTAGGTCACACACACTCACACACACACACGTCCACATGGAGTAGGTCACACACACTCACACACTCACACACACACACGTCCACATGGAGTAGGTCACACACACTCACTCACACACACTCACGTCCACATGGAGTAGGTCACACACACTCACTCACACACACTCACGTCCACATGGAGTAGGTCACACACACTCACACACACACACGTCCACATGGTGTAGGTCACACACACTCACACACACACACGTCCACATGGAGTAGGTCACACACACTCACTCACACACACTCACGTCCACATGGTGTAGGTCACACACACGTCCACATGGTGTAGGTCACACACACACACGCACACACTCACGTCCACATGGTGTAGGTCACACACACGGAGGCTCCCAGGAACGACGGGAAGCACAGGAGTGTGATGAAGATGGTGGTCATCTGAGAGGCTCGCCACGGCTTCCCCGACGCCTGACAGTTCATCATCAGACTGACCTGCGACACACACACACACACACACACACACCACAATCACAGACGAGTCAGAATCATTCAGTGAATGGGTTGGTAAATAATTATTCCGAATCATTCTAGTGAATCGGTTCGTAAATGATTCATCCGAATCATTCAAGTGAATCGGTTCACAAATGATCCCTCCGAATCATTGTTTAAAAAAAAAATCCTGCAGGTTATTGGTCTAAACAAACACAATAAATGATAATGTCGATGATTGTGAGCAGACAAACAAACCTTCTTCATGTAGAAGAGAAACAGCAGTTTAATAATCTGAACCACAGGCAGGAGAGGAGAGAACAACACGCCCAACCTACACACACACACACACACACACACAGTTATATCACATCACTGACCAACAGTCAAGGTACAGTCAGGTAATGGTGGATGTTTACCAGGCCAGAGTTTGTCCATAGATGAGCTCCAGAACGTTCCTGGCGATATCAAACACGGGTTTCCTCTTCCTCTTCAGAGCTTTCTGAGAAAACAGCCTGACAGAGAGAAACACAACAAAATATTTCAGTCCAATACATTTTTTTTTATTAGCAACAAAAATCCTGAGCTCCTCCTGCATCAGCTGCTCACCTCCACAGAAACTCTCCAAAGAAAGTGTCCAGCAACATGAAGATGAAGTCCATCAGGAGGAACCGGTACAGTTCCTGCCCGACGAAACTCTCCCAGCACTGCAACAGCAAATTATAGCTTAACCTCTCCATCTTCACTCAGTAACACACACATCTGTGCATCACCAGTGAACAGTGAAACACCCTCTCAAACAGTGTTGCGTTCCCATCGTTGTTAAAGCGACAAAATATATAAAAATTAATATCATAACAAAAATAACCACTGGTATTCGGTGTGATCGTCTTCAGAGATTTGCATTTTTGTTGTTTACACAGAGACCGTTTTCAAAAACTTGCACTTTAAAACCTGTAGAGTTTTCAGGCACCAAAACGCCGTCGTGAAAACAAACGGTAAAAAGTTTTATGTTTATAGTTGAGCTCACCTGTAAGCCCAGCTTTTCGGGTTCTGATGCCACCCGACCCAGCCAATGATGGCAGAGCACTCCCAACACACTCACTTTCAACAGCAGGTTCCTGCCACACACACACACACACACACACACACGATGAAATATGAGAAAAGCGTATGAAAGGTAATCATTGCAACAGATTCCTGGAGAAATCCCTTTCAAATCTCCATGTAGAAACTGCTTTATATGATAACATGTAACAGACACACAGTGAGACTTCAGACTGTTAGTTTCCCTTTCTATAGAGTCAGAAGCTTTTACGTCATCGCACTGCAAAAACTTACTCGACTCCTCAATGCACGTATTATGAATACATCATTTCAAAATTAAAACAGGAAAGGGAGGAAAGAGGAAGGGAGGAGAAAGAAAGAAAGAAAGAAAGAAAGAAAGAGAGAAAGAGAGAAAGAGAGAAAGAGAGAGAAAGAAAGAAAGAAAGAGAGAGAAAGAAAGAGAGAGAGAAAGAGAGAGAGATAAAAAGAGAGAAAGAAAGAAAGAAGGAAAGAAAGAAAGAAAGAAAGAGAGAGAGAGAGAAAGAAAGAAAGAAAGAAAGAGAGAAAGAAAGAAAGAGAGAGAGAGAAAAAGAGAGAAAGAAAGAAAGAAAAAGAAAAAAGAGAGAGAAAGAAAGAAAGAAAGAGAGAGAAAGAGAGTGAGAGAGAGAGAAAGAAAGAGAGAGAGAAAAAGAGAGAAAGAGAGAAAGAGAGAAAGAAAGAAAGAAAGAAAGAAAGAGAGAGAGAAAGAAAGAAAGAAAGAAAGAAAGAAAGAAAGAAAGAAAGAAAGAGAGAAAGAAAAAAGAGAGAGAGAAAGAGAGAGAGAGAAAGAAAGAAAGAAAGAAAGAAAAAGAGAGAGAAAGAGAGAGAGAAAAAGAGAGAAAGAGAGAAAGAAAGAAAGGAGAGAAAGAAAAAGAGAGAGAGAGAGAAAGAGAAAGATAGAGAGAGAAAGAAAGAGAGCGAGAAAGAAAGAAAGAGAGAGAGAGAGAGAGAGAGAGAGAGAAAGAAAGAAAGAGAGAGAGAGAGAGAGAGAAAGAAAGAAAGAGAGAGAGAGAGAGAGAGAGAGAGAGAGAGAGAGAGAGAGAGAGAGAGAGAAAGAAAGAAAGAAAGAAAGAAAGAAAGAAAGAAATTCCTTCATGACCATTTGATGTTTGAAAAAAAAGAAAGAAAAACGATTGACATTATTGCTCAACTGTGCTTGATCTCAGAGCTGGCGGGTGTGGTTCATCAGAACGTTTAACTGACGGGTTTTAAAAAGAGAAAATGAAAGGGAAACTGCAGTATTCAACATTTGAAGTGGATCAAAACCTTTCATCATCAAAGTTATACATGAATCTTGAACAACACCCGTTCTTGTTCTTGTTTTCGATCCACTTCAAATGTTGACTACTGTACTACTTTGGGAAGGTGTGTGTTGAAGTGTGTGTTGAAGTGTGTGTTGAAGAGTGTGTTGAAGAGTGTGTTGAAGTGTGTGTTGAAGTGTGTGTTGAAGTGTGTGTTGAAGAGTGTGTTGAAGAGTGTGTTGAAGTGTGTGTTGAAGAGTGTGTTGAAGTGTGTGTTGAAGTGTGTGTTGAAGTGTGTGTTGAGGTGTGTGTTGAAGTGTGTGTTGAAGTGTGTGTTGAAGAGTGTGTTGAAGAGTGTGTTGAAGAGTGTGTTGAAGTGTGTGTTGAGGTGTGTGTTGAGGTGTGTGTTGAGGAGTGTGTTGAAGAGTGTGTTGAAGAGTGTGTTGAAGAGTGTGTTGAAGAGTGTGTGTTGAAGTGTGTGTTGAGGTGTGAGTTGAAGAGTGTGTTGAAGAGTGCGTGTTGAGGTGTGAGTTGAGGTGTGAGTTGAGGAGTGTGTTGAGGTGTGTGTTGAAGAGTGTGTTGAAGAGTGTGTTGAAGAGTGTGTTGAAGAGTGTGTTGAAGAGTGTGTTGAAGAGTGTGTTGAAGAGTGTGTTGAGGTGTGTGTTGAAGAGTGTGTTGAAGAGTGTGTTGAGGAGTGTGTTGAGGAGTGTGTTGAGGAGTGTGTTGAAGAGTGTGTTGAAGAGTGTGTTGAGGAGTGTGTTGAGGAGTGTGTTGAGGTGTGTGTTGAAGAGTGTGTTGAAGAGTGTGTTGAAGAGTGTGTTGAAGAGTGTGTTGAAGTTGTTTGTTGAAGAGTGTGTTGAAGAGTGTGTTGAAGTTGTTTGTTGAAGTGTGTGTTGAGGTGTGTGTTGAAGAGTGTGTTGAAGAGTGTGTTGAAGAGTGTGTTGAAGTGTGTGTTGAAGAGTGTGTTGAGGTGTGTGTTGAAGAGTGTGTTGAAGAGTGTGTTGAAGTGTGTGTTGAAGTTGTTTGTTGAAGTGTGTGTTGAGGTGTGTGTTGAAGAGTGTGTTGAAGAGTGTGTTGAAGTGTGTGTTGAAGAGTGTGTTGAAGAGTGTGTTGAGGTGTGTGTTGAAGAGTGTGTTGAAGTGTGTGTTGAAGTGTGTGTTGAAGTTGTTTGTTGAAGTGTGTGTTGAGGTGTGTGTTGAAGAGTGTGTTGAAGAGTGTGTTGAAGTGTGTGTTGAAGTGTGTGTTGAGGTGTGTGTTGAAGAGTGTGTTGAAGAGTGTGTTGAAGAGTGTGTTGAAGTGTGTTGAAGTGTGTGTTGAAGAGTGTGTTGAAGAGTGTGTTGAAGAGTGTGTTGAGGTGTGTGTTGAAGAGTGTGTTGAAGAGTCTGTTGAAGTGTGTGTTGAAGAGTGTGTTGAAGAGTGTGTTGAAGAGTGTGTTGAAGAGTGTGTTGAAGAGTGTGTTGAGTTGTGCTGTAACTCCACCTGCCGATGGAGACGTAGTTGAGCACGCTGGGAGAGTCGTACTCCTCCATCCAGGCCACGGCGTTGAAGAATCCCGGCAGGATCAGATTAATGCCGGACACGAGGACGGGAACGGCCAGCAGACTCGCCTCCCTCAGCAACACACCGCCAGACGGGTTCGTTCCGGCGCGCGAGCGCGTCTCAACGTCTGTCTGCAACTACAAACAGCCTAGCTTGAGCATACAGCTGTCGAGTACTTCAGTGATCGAGTACTCTACCGATTATTCCATCCATTAATCGAGTACTCTACCGATTATTCAATCCTTTAATCGAGTACTCTACCGATTATTCAATCCATTAATCGAGTACTCTACCGATTATTCCATCCATTAATCGAGTACTCTACCGATTATTCCATCCATCAATCGAGTACTCTACCGATTATTCAATCCTTTAATCGAGTACTCTACCGATTATTCCATCCATTAATCGAGTACTCTACCGATTATTCCATCCATTAATCGAGTAATCTACCGATTATTCAATCGATTAATCAAATACCCTACCGATAATTCAATTCCATTAATCGAGTAATCTACCGGTTGTTCAATCGATTAATCGAGTACTCTGCCGATTATTCCATCCATTGATCAAATACTCTACCGGTTGTTCAACCGATTAATCGAGTACTCAACCGATTATTCAATCACTTAATCGATAAAAATTTGGGGTAATAAAAATAGATCCAAGTGAATCCTTTAAAATTACTTAAAATACAGCATGATCAAATCCTTGTTTCTATCGGCCAAACAACATTTAATTCAAATGTCCACTTCATCTTTAATATTTGGTCACTTCTGTATGTTAGAAATGCAACAGCCGCTGTAATTTCTTGAAAAAGAAACATGCAAACTCAGAGCGAGGCTTAAACTTTTATTTTGAAATTGTGATGAACAATAATTAGCATATTTTGAAACATTTTTATTTATTCTCGTGTGTGGAGTCGACACGGGTAAAGTGCAATCAAGGACATTTTAAAATCGAGTACTCGACTTTAATCAAGGAATCGTTGCAGCCCAAATGCATGTGAATGAAAAGTGTGTGTGTGTTTATCTCGCACCTTGTGCATGTGTGTGTTTATCTCGCACCTTGTGCATGTGTGTGTTTATCTCGCACCTTGTGCATGTGTGTGTTTATCTCGCACCTTGTGCATGTGTGTGTGTTTATCTCGCACCTTGTGCATGTGTGTGTGTTTATCTCGCAACTTGTGCATGTGTGTGTTTATCTCGCACCTTGTGCATGTGTGTGTTTATCTCGCACCTTGTGCATGTGTGTGTGTTTATCTCGCACCTTGTGCATGTGTGTGTTTATCTCGCACCTTGTGCATGTGTGTGTGTTTATCTCGCACCTTGTGCATGTGTGTGTGTTTATCTCGCACCTTGTGCATGTGTGTGTGTTTATCTCGCACCTTGTGCATGTGTGTGTTTATCTCGCACCTTGTGCATGTGTGTGTTTATCTCGCACCTTGTGCATGTGTGTGTTTATCTCGCACCTTGTGCATGTGTGTGTGTTTATCTCGCACCTTGTGCATGTGTTTGTGTTTATCTCGCACCTTGTGCATGTGTGTGTTTATCTCGCACCTTGTGCATGTGTGTGTGTTTATCTCGCACCTTGTGCATGTGTGTGTGTTTATCTCGCACCTTGTGCATGTGTGTGTTTATCTCGCACCTTGTGCATGTGTGTGTGTTTATCTCGCACCTTGTGCATGTGTGTGTGTTTATCTCGCACCTTGTGCATGTGTGTGTTTATCTCGCACCTTGTGCATGTGTGTGTTTATCTCGCACCTTGTGCATGTGTGCGTTTATCTCGCACCTTGTGCATGTGTGTGTTTATCTCGCACCTTGTGCATGTGTGTGTTTATCTCGCACCTTGTGCATGTGTGTGTTTATCTCGCACTTTGTGCATGTGTGTTTATCTCGCAACTTGTGCATGTGTGTTTATCTCGCACCTTGTGCATGTGTGTGTTTATCTCGCAACTTGTGCATGTGTGTGTTTATCTCGCACCTTGTGCATGTGTGTGTGTTTATCTCGCACCTTGTGCATGTGTGTGTTTATCTCGCACCTTGTGCATGTGTGTGTTTATCTCGCACCTTGTGCATGTGTGTGTTTATCTCGCACCTTGTGCATGTGTGTGTTTATCTCGCACCTTGTGCATGTGTGTTTATCTCGCAACTTGTGCATGTGTGTGTTTATCTCGCACCTTGTGCATGTGTGTGTGTTTATCTCGCACCTTGTGCATGTGTGTTTATCTCGCACCCTGTGCATGTGTGTGTGTTTATCTCGCACCTTGTGCATGTGTGTTTATCTCGCAACTTGTGCATGTGTGTGTTTATCTCGCACCTTGTGCATGTGTGTGTGTTTATCTCGCACCTTGTGCATTTGTGTGTTTATCTCGCACCTTATGCATGTGTGTGTGTTTATCTCGCACCTTGTGCATGTGTGTGTGTTTATCTCGCACCTTGTGCATGTGTTCAGAGAAGTAGAAGACGGCCAGAACACACGCTAGCGTGCTTCCCAAACACATGAGCCACGCCACCATGTGGATGAAGACCCGGAACAAGCGCTGGAGAACCGAGAACTTCAGCTCCTCACGGTTGACTTCTGCCACCAGCTCCTACACACACACACGCGTGCACACACACACACACAGAGATAAGTCAAGTCAAGTAACCTTCATTTATACAGTGCTTTTAAAGGAACACGCGGACTTGTTGTGACTTTAGCTTATCCCCCAGAGTTAGATAAGTCCA
>NC_136897.1:28823924-28836424 GCF_949152265.1 Phoxinus phoxinus
AACATGACTGACACGGAACTCGGATGATGTATTGTTTGTTTTTACACCTGCCGATCGAAGTCACAAACAAACCGATCCTGATCGATTCGCTCAAGCTCTCAAACTCATTTTAACTTTATCTCGATAGTTTCGTTTGAGTTTGCTCGAACGAGATTATGTTGGTCATCAATAAATTAAGCTGTAACTCACCGATGCGCGCGATGGACTGCCGTGAGAGACTATTGAGAAACTTCTAATGACACGGAATGAGTTGAGTCTGAAGATCTGAATCAGTTTGGTGAATCGGTTCGTTCGGACGGTTCATTGCATTATTGTTCCAACATTTCAACCAACTCTCAGCGAGCTTAGTGAATCGGTTCAACTGAATCACAAAAAGAGCCGGTTCAAGCGAACATTTCGTTTGTATTACTAGGACCGAGTCACTTTCATTTCCGTGGGGGGTGAATAATTTATCATCTCGTAGTCTCGTACAAACAATAAAAATACAATGTTGTTTTTATAATCGCATTAAGTGTGTTATCAGTGTATGAGGGGCACAATATTAGACTAAACAGCAATTAAACAAAAAGTGCACTTGATTAAGTTAATTTAAAATGGTATGAGCCGATTCATTGTTGAGAGTCCGTTGACCCTGACTGACTGAACTCAGACTCTGAACTCAAACACATCAAAACAAACCAATAGAGAGGGCTTCTTCAACGTCTTCCCACATAAGTCGAAGGTTTAAATGGGTTTACTCCACAATAAAGAAGTATGATGATGTTTTAAGGCCTCAGGCTGCCATTCAACTACGAATGTGGCCAATCAGAGCCTGTTGGCAGCTTCAGTTCAGCGCATGTGGAGACGCGCTTTGCTCCGAGCTTTGCGGTTTCTGTTCTTACTAAGAACAGAGGATGTGCGCAAGTGTGGCATGAGATTCTTCATTAATGACGTCAAGTGGCATCTTTTCCATAATGACTGTTTTAATATCAACCACAAAAGAATCATGTAACATATGCAGCACTTATAGCTCACTACCGAGACAATAATGCATGTTTACCAGAGGCTTTCAGTCTTCAGATGCACAGATCCTCCTTCCACAGTGACCCGAGTATATGTTTCCATGTTTAAATACCTCATTTATTCACTGATATATATATATATATACTATATATACACCATTGTTGTGCTGTACTGTTAGATGTATTATTTATTTAAATCAATTTGTTTATGTCAAATGTTTTATTTATTTTAATCTTATCACGGATAAGAATAAAATATTAACGGTTAATCAATAACAAAGTAATTTACACATTCCTGTAGCTCACAGTAGATCATTGCGCTCGCAACATCGAGGTCATGGGTTCGATTCCCAAATAATGCATTAACTGATTAAAATATAAACCTTGAATGCAATAGTTGCTTTGGATGAAAATATGCCTACATAAAAGTCCAGAAGACCCTAGACACTGCATAACAACCACCTAGCAACTGCCTAACACCCTAGCAACCACCTAGCAACTGCTTAGTAACCACTCAAGGTACCATGCCTAACAACCACATAGAACACCATAGAAACAGCCTAGCAACCACCCAGAGTACCTTAGCAACTGCCTGACACCCTAGCAACCTCTTAGCAACCACTCAAGGTACTATGCCTAGCAACCACCAGAAACCATCCAGAACAACGCTACCCCCTAGTAACCATCCAGAACACCAAAACAACAACTAGCAACACCCTAGCAACCAAACAGATCAAGCTCGCAACCACTCAGAGTACCATATAAACTGCCAAGCAACCACCCAGAACACTTCAGGAACTTCCTCGCAACCTCCTTTAAACCACCCAGAACACCCAAATTACCACCTAGCAACCTTTCAGAACACCATAAGAACTGCCTAGCAATCACCTAGCAGCACTATAGCAACCATCCATAAGACCCTAGCAACTGCATAACAATCACCTGGCAACTGCCTAATACTCTAACAACCACCTAGCAACAGCTTAGTAACCACTCAAGGTACCATGCCTAGCAACCATCTAGAACACCCTAGCTACCACCTAGTAACCATCCAGAACAGCAAAACAACCGACTAGCAACACCCTAGCATCCATTCAGAACCTAGCAACTGCTTAGCAACCACTCAAAGTACCATATAAACTGCCTAGCAACTACCTAGAACACCTAGCTACCACATAGTAACCATCCAGAACATCAAAACAACCGACTAGCAACACCCTAGCATCCATTCAGAACATAGCAATTGCTTAGCAACCACTCAAAGTTCCATAGAAACTGCCGAACAACCATTTAAAATGCTTCAACAACCTAGAAGCAACCCACAACACCCTAGTAACCTTTCAAAGCACCATAGCAACTGCCTAGCAACCATCCAGAAGACCCTAGCAACTGCATAACAATCACATACCAACCACCCAGAACACCCTCTGCCTAGAAACCACCCAGAACACCCTAGCAACCACCCAGAATACTCTAGCAACACTCTGGTGACCACTTAGCAACCATCCAAACAGCTCATCTTTTAGTAAGCATAATCTCTATAAAATGTTTCGGTCCCACTTTATATTAAGTGTACTTACATCGGAAATGTGTGGATGTTGTCTTGTAAAGCACTTGTGCTGCTGTTGAGGTCAGGGTCAGGTGTGGTTAAGGTGTGAGCAAGGTCAACAGTGTAATTACAAATGTAATGGCATAGATTAATTACAGCCGTAATTACATGCAGGTATTTTCAAAATATAAGTACAATGTAAAAACATGTAGCCTATGTACACAAGAAGTATATTGTATCAAAGTATTAATTTCAATGTAAGTACATTGTACTCAAACTAAATATAAAGTTTCTTTTAAAATTCCAATCATGAACAACTGAAAAAAGTGTTGGTCAGAAACACTCACACTAACGTGACGGACACACATCAAACGTCGGCACTGACCTGGCCAGAGATCCTCCTGTCACTCAAGAGTCCACACACACACACACACACTCGATCATCACATGACTTCCTGCAAACTCTATTAGAACACACTGAGGAGAGAACACACTCCACGCTCGAGGTCTTCCGTCTTCTGTTCGTCGAGTGTGTGTGTGTGTGTGAGGGGCCTCGACACACTGACGGCTGATGATGGACAGAGCAGAGCGGACAGCAGACTTCCACAGACTCCTATCAGGTGTGTGTGTGTGTGTGTGTTATTGATCAAGAGACATCATTTATCACATCATGGCCTTTATGCACATCGGTTTCCTCTGAAAAGAGTTTCAACATTCTTGACTTCCTTCTTCTGTGGTTTGTTTTCAGAAATGCATCACGCCTCTTTGTTCTACTCGCTTTAATAAGACGACACCAAGACCGCTTTAAACACAAAACCCTTCATGAAGTTTTAGAATACTGTATTTGTAGTGTTCTTCATGTGTCTGAACGCATGTATATCTGTAGAGACATGTTTTTTCAAAGTTTACTGAAAAACAAAACAAAAAAACAACGTTGTTTTCCAGCACAAATATCTAAACATTAATAAATCAAGATACATTTACATGACAAGGAAAATTACTTGAGATTTTAGGGCTTGTTTACTGAAAAGTTGATCAAAATTAAGTGAGTTTATGATTACAACAAGGAAAGATATCTGACAATAATCGTGCTTTCTCTTTGAATTAGGTTTTTTTATTACAATATTCTTAAATATTGAATTTTTAAAAACTGGCAAATTCTTGCATATTGGAAAAAAGTTGCATATTCTTGCATATTGCAATAAAAAGCATTGGATATTACAATAAAAAAAAGTTGCATATTGCAATAAAAACATTGCATATTCTTGTATATTGTAATAAACAAGCGTTGTAATTTTTTGCATATTCTAATAAAACTGTTGCATATTGCAATAAAAATGTTGCTTATTCTTGCATATTGCAATAAAAAAACGTAATTTTTAGCATATTGCAATAAAAAAACGTAATTTTTTAGCATATTGCAATAAAAGAAACGTAATTTTTAGCATATTGCAATAAAAAAAACGTAATTTTTAGCATATTGCAATAAAAAAAACTTAATTTTTTAGCATATTGCAATAAAAAAACGTTGCTAATTCTTGCATATGACAATAAAAAGACAAGTAAAAACAAAATATTAAGTATTTATTTCATTGCAATTTCAAAAAAAAATTCAGTTGTAAATAAAACAAGGATTATTTGTGTTTTACAAGAAAATAACTATTTCAGTCGTTCATGTTTAACTCAGTGTTACTTGCCATTTCTTTGTAAAAAATCTTTTGTGAATTTCTGAGTGAAAACCCATGATGATCTGAATGTTTGTCCGCACAGAGGAGAGCTGCAGCTCGGACGTGTCCAGCGACTCGTGTGAATACTATCAGACTGAGATCTTCGGGCTGTTGCCGAGCTCACAGGCTCATCGCCGAGCTCACGCAGACGCCGTCACACATGATCCGGCCGAGAGCTCCGGCTCCTGGGACCCCAGCGTCCCGCTCAGAGCTCTGCCGGTGTGTCTGCAGGCCAAGAGAGACATCAGGTCAGTCAGGGGCGTCCCTGCGAGCACGTGCGCGGTTAAGAGACGTCTAATAGCGTCCAAACACAGCCAGGCTAAAACTAGGCAAAATTTGGGCTGTCAGTGAGCATGTAATAGACATCTAAACAACAGCCTAAAAATAGACTAGCCATCAATTGGATAACAAAGAAATGAAATGAGTGAAGAAATTAAACTGTTGACTTCATCTCGTTTATCATTCATCGCGCAAGTTATTTTGGTCAATAAGTGTGTTACTCATAGCCGGTCTATAGTTAGCCGAGGCGGTGAAATGACGGCTATTGCTGGCTGGGTTCAGTTCATAGGTTTAGTTGTGCTAGTTTCTCACTTGTACTATTCTAACGCAGTGGTTCTCAAACAGCGGCCGAGCTCCACTAGGGGGCGCCAGCAAACTTCCAAAGAAGGTGCACGATGACTTAAAATGTTTAAAGTCCCCCTGTGGTGTAAATCCAGCTGTTAATGTAGTTTATGTGTGTATGTGGTGTTATTAATCTGCGTTAACACACACCATGTGTAAGTTCATAAGTGGACAGCATTGCTGAGTATTTTCTGCTTAAAACTGCAGTGAACCAAAGACAGTCTCAAACACACGGCTTGAAATCGCTGGTGTTTCTGACGTCACACACTACCTTGACCAATCAGATCAACGTGTGATCGTCCACCAGTGGATCTCTGAGTGAGTGAGTGAGTGGAGGCGGGGCTCATTTGCATATTCATAGAACCACACATACTAAATGAGGCAAGGGTGTCGAGTTACATTTAAGGTATTTTAAGACATGAAGACATTTTTATCAAGGAAAAAACTTTGAAATATGTCATTTGGTGATCAAAGATGAGTTTTAAGGGATAAAATGATTTACTTTAACATAAAGCCTACTGTATTGTATTTGATACACACATTTCAAAGGCCTCTAAATGATCAACATGATCGAAACGTCATGAAAAACCCGTTGCACACAATCTGTCGTCTGATTAATAGTTTAGACCTTTTTTTTAACAAGTAGGTGTTTTAATGAACTGAAGCACACGGTTCTTCGACTTCTAAAATCACAAAATGAATTGTGGTTAATGTAATAGTTCAGTACTCCCAGTTAAAACAAGCAGCTTTATCATAATTACAGCATAAATACAGAAATATTGTAGCCTATATTGGGGAGCCTTCAAGCGTTGTATTATAAGTAGTGGATTGAGTGAATTACACACAAACACATCGCCATCTAGTGGTCAGTTTCAGTGTTTCAGTTTTGTTTGTGCCAATCAGAGAGAGGCAGCATCTGCAGAGACGCAGCATTGGCAACTGGGACTCGTGGAGGCGGAGCCAGCAAACCACAAGGCGGCGCTTAAAGGAGCATGTGGGCGGGGCCCTGTCAGGACTGTTGCCATGGAGACACACGCTTCATAAGATCGAGGGTGAGTGTGGAGTATGTAGTGGTAGGCAGATCGAGGCTTCGTGAAACACTGTGTCGAGGCTTCGAAATAATCCTCGGCGACCCCTAGTGGTCAGGACGGTGTAAATGCAACCAAAAACCCAGACCAAACATGCATAAAAACACCTTTTACAAATATATTGCAATATTTTTATTAAGAGTATTTTTATTAAGTGTCTATATGTTCTTTTATCAATTCTCATTGTTTGTTCTATGAATGGCTCTGCTAACCACTAATCTACTAATGTATAATTAAACGTCTGTAACTGTATAAAACTGAAGCTTCATGAAGCAGTGTTTGCAATGCCCATCGTCACTATGAGTGTGTGGATGTTGTGCAGGTGTAGATGATGTTAGACTGGTGAACTCTGATCCACAGGTCAGTTTGGTGTCGGGGTGAAGGCGTACTTTGTGTTTCTGCGGTACTTGCTGTGTTTGAACCTGCTTTACTGCGTGATCATCGCTGGATCTGTGCTGACGCCAACGCTGGTGAACAGGAGCTCAGGTACGAACACTGAGTCTGCGGTCTCTCAACAGGCCTGTTCACTCCCAGGGAGAGATTTTAAAGCTTGTTTACTGAAAAGTTTATCAAAATTAAGTGAGTTTATGCTTAAAACAAGGAAAGATATCTGCCAATAATCTTATTTTCCCTTTGAATTAGGTGTTTTTATTGCAATATTCTTGCATATTGAATAAAAAAAGTTGCAAATTTTTGCATGTTGCAAAAAAAAAACATTGCATATTGTTGCATACTGCAATAAAAAATGTTGCATATTGCAAAAAAAGTTGCATATTCTTGCATATTGCAAAAAAATGTTGCATATTCTAATAATTTTTTTGCATATTCTTGCTTATTGCAAAAAAACGTTGCATATTCTTGCATATTGCAATAAAAAATTTGCATATTGCAAAAAAACGTTGCATATTCTAATCATTTTTTGTGCATATTCTTGCATATTGCAAAAAAACGTTGCATATTCTTGCATAGTGCAATAAAAAATGTTGCATATTGCAAAAAAACGTTGCATATTCTTGCATATTGCAATCATTTTTTTTTGCATATTCTTGCATATTGCAAAAAAGCGTTGCATATTCTTGCATATTGCAATCATTTTTTTGCATATTCTTGCATATTGCAATCTTTTTTTTTTTGCATATTCTTGCATATTGCAATAAGAGTTCACATCACAACTATAACGATAACGGCACATTCAAAACGATATCATTGGAATCACATTCAGAATGATTTTTTTCCAGCTGATGAACGATAAAAACATTGACAGCCAATGGGAATCCATCCTGCTTTAAAAGTTGAAGTATTTTAAAGCGGCGGACAACAAAACTGCAGCGAATTTAATAACTATAAAGATAACTATATTAGCGTCAACACCAGCGCACAATATATGTCTGTTTATTATAACGGTTTATTATAAGCGCGGTGCAGTTTTGTTTTCTGTCGCTTTAAATGTCCAGAAAGCGATTTCTGAGAAACGCTGTTTGAAATGGAACAGACCGAGCACCAAAACACACAATAGCCAATCAGCAGTGAGGGGGCGTGTCCACTCATTAGGGGGGAGGAGCCTGTGTTGCATAGTGTCTTCATTCATTTGTGGGCGTGGCTATAAAGCTAGGGGTGTGGTCCTGTTGGGTAGGGCTGTGTTTGTTTTGGTGATTTCAAATAACAGTGTTTCTCACAAATTGCGTACTGCACCTTTAAATGCTTGTGCGCTTTAATGCAGGATGGATTCTGATTGGCTGTCAGTGTTTTTATCGCTCATCAGCTGGAAAGAATCGTTCTGAAAGTGATTCCAATGCTATCGTTCCTCTGTGCCGTTAATATGATTGTGTAGAATTTGCTATTCTTTTTAGATTTTTAGAACTATATCTTTATCGTTATTGTCCTTGGTGTGAATGCTAATAGTTATCATTACAGTGATATTTACAGTTATCATTTTTGATTTTGATGCACTAAAACTGATCTAATATGTTAAATACAAATTTGTTTCTAGACGATCAGAAAACCAAGCAGCCCACCCTTGATTATAAAGACATTTTTGTCGGATCAGTAAGTCGTTTTATGATTATCGCTCTCTAATTTCCACTCTGATCATCATTTTCAGATTTTATTGAATTAACTCATTTACCATAAATGAAAACTCACTCTCGATGACCAGAGAGCATGTGGTTTGTTATGCTGCATTTGCCTTTAAATTGAGTTATGTTTACTTTCTGTTAATGTAGTAGAAACTGTTTTTATCCTATTTCTTGACATTTTCACAACTATTGCTTGTGTTTGTACATGCACAGATATAAATGTGGATTTCAGTTAATTGTCTGAATGGTTTACGGCAGTCAGATTCATGTTTATTTGCATGTAAACACGGTCTCTGTCTTGTGTTTTTACCTGTCTTCACCACTCTGCATGCTCTCTCTCTCTCCTGTTCTGGTTCTGTGTTTTCCAGGGTGTTCTTGAGAACTCTCCAGTGTTTCACAGTTTCTACACTCGTGGGTCGTGGGTTGATTTCGAGTGTTTAAACTCTCCACTCCTCTTTCTACTCGGCATGATCTCTGTCCTCTTCCTCAGCATCATCATGGTGGTCCGCAGGTCAGACCCTTCCCTGAGCTGTTGGACCAATGCTTCAGTATAACGTACAGATTCAGATATCAGCAGAAACATGCATTAGCTGCTCCTGACTGCTAAGTGGCGCTATACCCATAGACTGAATCAACAGCATCATGTTTAAAGGATTAGTTCACTTTTAAAAACACTTTTGCTGATAGTTTCCTCACCCCGATGTCATCAAGATGTCCATGTCTTTCTTTCTTCAGTGGAAAAGAAATGAAGGTTTTTGATGAACACATTTCTCCATATAATGGACGTCAATGGGCCCCAAACGGGTCAAGGTCCAGATGACAGTGTCAGCGCCGCTTCAACGGGCTTTAAACGACACCAGACGATGAATACGGGTCTTATCTAGCGAAACGTCCATTATATGGAGAAATGTGTTCATCAAAAACCTTCATTTCTTTTCCACTGAAGAAAGAAAGACATGGACATCTTGATGACATCGGGGTGAGGAAACTATCAGCAAAAGTTTTTTTTAAAGTGAACTAATCCTTTAATTGTCTCTCTGTTTGCAAATGCTGAGCATAGAACTGAACAGCTATTGAACTGGGAACATTCATATTGGACTGGATTGATTAATATGGGCCCCATAAAGGGACACAGTGATGGAAAAAACATGAGACATGAGGAAAGATAACATTTCAATGCTTTTGCATTTACTGGCAAAACTTTAGTGTTCCCAAAGAACCTTTGTATTCGCTCGCAAAAGTTTTTAGAATGAAAATATTAAAAATTTCGAATAAGCAAACAAAGTTTCTCGGTAGAATGCAAACGTTTTTTGAGCGAATCCAAGTTTTTTGAGTGAATGCAAAAGTTTTGTGAGCGAATACAAAAGTTTTTTGAGTGAATGCAAAAGTTTTGTGAGTGAATGCAAAAGTTTTTTGAGTGAATGCAAAAGTTTTGTGAGCGAATACAAAAGCAATCAAATCCCTTCGGGTCTCCGTACACTGATGTCTATTCTCTCTCTCAGGACGGTGGTGGGATACAAGCACTCGTGGCTCACGGGAAACCGCTTCAGTTCAAACCTGAGTTACAAGGTGTTCTGTGGGTGGGATTTCAGTGTTCAGGACTCGCAAGCGGCGTCACTGAAACAAAACTTCATCAGAAACGAACTGAAGGTGAGAAATCACCACGAGCTTCACGGATCCGCCGGACTCAGAGAGAGGTTATGAAGACACAGGATCAGTATTCCCATTGTGCTACATTATTATAAATGTCATAATCATTTGTTAACAAACAAGCATTCATTACTTCAATTGTAAAGCGATGTGTATTGTGAAAAGCGCTGTACAAATACATGTGAATTGAATTGTGTGGATGACCTCTGACCTCTTCTCCAGATGGATCTAGAAGAGCAGAAGTTTCACGAGCGAGTCCAGCGCCGATCGCTCAGACTCTGGGTTCGGCTCATCTTCCTGCGGGTCTTTCTGAACTTCCTTGTGCTGGTTCTTCTGGGAAGCGCATTCGCTCTGATCTATTACTCCATCGTTCTGTCACAAAAAAAGGTACTGTACATGTATAAAGGTAAACGAATAATTCAAGAGCCCATATTTTACAAAGTTACAAAGTTGATGATGTGTTCAGGCTCTACTAGATCATGAAAGTTGATTATTTTCCTCATATTCTCCAGTGTTGCGGCTCCTCTCTTCCCAGTCTGTCAGTAACGCTCTGTTCACTTCCTGTCTCTATGAAGCCCCTCCTTCTGCAAAGCACACTGTGCTCTGATTGGTCGGCTGGAGCAGTGTGTTGTGATTGGTCGAGCGCTTCGAGTGTGTTTGGGAAATGTCCCGCCCCTTTCCATAACCGCCAGTTTAACACACTACTGACTAACTCAACCAAGCCCCGCCCCTTTATTCTGCGCATTAATTATTATAATGAGGAATATTGTGAAGAAACTCGAGACTACAGTGGAGGCGATTCAGGAGTTCAGGAACACTGACACTGATGTAGAGAAGAACTGGAGCGTTCTCATGATCAACACACACTGAAGAGATGAAGATAAAGCAGAGTAGATCTTCGTTAAGAAAGTGAGTTGTGTTTCCTAACGATGGTCTCCTGTGATTAAAGGATCTTCACAAGACCTTGAATCTGATGCTGGAGTATCTTCCTCCAATCACAATGGCGACGGTAAACTACATATTGCCGTACATCTTCAGTAAAGTCTCAGAGTTTGAAGATTATTCACTCACCATCCAGCTCAACCTCACCCTGATCAGGTCAGAAAGGTCATGCACTTTGACCTCTAAATTATAAATGATCCCCCTGCTCTTTATATGAAGCTGAATATATTAGTACGTACAGTACAACTTTATCCGCATACATAGTTTGATTGTTTATACCATTGCAAAATGTAAACTATACTATCGTCCAGCTCTAATCTTCTAAATGCAACTATAAGATATTAAGATATTATAAACATTAACCTCGTGATATTCTGTGAAACGATGACGTGACTGAAGCTCATGTGAATATTACAGGAGCATTTTCCTGAAGTTGGCGTCTTTGGGCATCTATCTGTTCTCCTTGGTAAGATCTCCGCTTTGTTCCCAGTTGTTTCTCCTCGAGATTACATGAAAGACAGATGTGGACTCTTGAACTCTTTGTCTCTTGAACTGTGCTCAGATTCACAGCGATCCGTCAGCTTGCGGAGAGAACGCGTTTGGGAAGGAGATGTACAAACTCACCGTCTTCAACTTCCTGGAGTGTTTCTTCAATGCGTTCTTCGTGGCTTACCCGAGAACGTGAGTTACTCAAGCTTTACTGAACCCGTTTTAGCTAAAAAATTTAATAATTTAGGTTAATATTATTAGTTAGCATTTCAATACTTTAACGACACATTCGCTTGTTCACGTCGGTTAATGCTCGTAAGACACAGATTATTATCTTTTTGTAATTGCTTTATTTAGATTTGTCAAATGCAAAAGTTTTATAAGCGAACACACAGTTTCTCGTAACAAATTTTTTATGTGTGAACGCAAAGTTTCTCATAACGCAAAAGTTTTATAAGAAAAAAAGTTTCTCATAACGCAAAAGTTTTACGAGCGAACAAAGTTTTTCATAACGCAAAAGTTTTATGAGCGAATGCAAAGTTTCTCAAAATTCAACATTTTTATGTGCGAACGCAAAACGTTCTTGTAACGCAAAAGTTTTATGTGTGGACGCAAAGTTTTTCGTAACGCAACGGTTTTACGTGTGAACGCAGTTTCTCGTAATGCAACATTTTAATGTGTGAACGCAAAGTTTCTCATAACGCAAAAGTTTTAGAGCGAACATAAAGTTTTTAAGAACGCAAACGTTTTATGAGCGAATGCAGTTTCTCAAAATGCTACATTTTTATGTGCGAACACAAAACGTTCTCGTAACGCAAAAGTTTTTAGAGGGAATGCAAAGTTTCTCAGTGTAACGTAAAATTTTTATGAGCGAACACAAAGTTTCTCGTGACGCATTTTTTTTAATGAACGAACGCAAACGTTTTGTTCGGGTATTTTGATTCACATTACAGAACTATAAATGTACAGTATAATAAACTTTATTTAATACATAGCTTCTTGGTGGAGAGGTTTCCATCCTCGTCGCTAGCGCAGATGCTAGGCAAGAAGGAGTTTGAGATTCCCTTCAACGTGCTGGACCTGGTGAACAGTCAGACGGTCACATGGGTGGGTGTGTTTTACTGCCCCCTGCTGCCGGCCATCAGCGCCGTCAGGCTGATGACCCTCTTCTACCTCAAGAAGGTCTGATTCTCACTCTTCATCGCTCAAATCCTATTTTATTTCAACCAACAAAAATGGTTTTATGGTTTTAGTTAACTCTAGTATACAGAAGCCCCGAACCGCAACGTAAAAATTTGTATAAAACATTATGAGAATATATATTTCGCAATATTTTGAGAATAAAGTCGAAATATTTT
>NC_136897.1:28843924-28851424 GCF_949152265.1 Phoxinus phoxinus
TTAAAAAATATTCTATATTCTAAAACCTTGTTGAATTATATTAGAGTAGTAGGTCCAAAGTTCATTCTTGTTCATTTTCTGTGTTCCTCATTGTTCACGTTTTTTTTTACGTTTCTTCATTCGGATCCACTTGCGATCCATTCCATTCTGAATAAACAAACAACGCAGTTTACATGCTTCGTTATTGTTGCATTATTCATTAAGATCATTCTAAACAGATTTCTGTAACGTTAGTTCAAACAACTCGGAATTGTAGTTGAGAACGTCAGTTATAACGGCCCACGTATTAAACAAATGGTCGGGTTTAAATCGGGCTCGGGCTCATAATTACAGTTAATGTGTCGGGCCGGGCTTGATTTTTTGGGCCCGATCTAAGCTCTAACGTCACGTAATACGCAGTTACGCTGTAAAGGTCACGCTTGACGAGTCAGTGTTTACAGATGTGCGGAAGGAGGACCATACACACATATTCAAACGTCTGTGTGTCAGTTTATCGTTTAAATGCCCATCTCGTGTGTGTATCCTGGTGTTGGAATATTAAAAAGCCTAAAAGAACATTTTCGTCAGGACAGAAATGTTTTACTTTTCACAGAAGCGAGACCTTTACAGCGTAACTGCGTATCACGTGACGTCACGAGCGCGCATCACAGAACAGAGCAAGGCGAGCGCTTGTGCTTATAAAACTTAAACTTGTTTATTTATGTTTGAAATGACGATGGTTTCGCTAGATAAGACCCGTATTCATCGTCTGGTGTCGTTTAAAGCCCGTTGAAGCGGCGCTGACACTGTCATCTGGACCTTGACCCGTTTGGGGCCCATTGACGTCCATTATATGGAGAAATGTGTTCATCAAAAACCTTCATTTCTTTTCCACTGAAGAAAGAAAGACATGGACATCTTGATGACATCGGGGTGAGTAAACTATCAGCAAAAGTTTTTTTTAAGTGAACTAATCCTTTAATTCTATGTTAATTTCAACATTTATACATTATTAACATCAAATGTTGTCTCTGTTAATATTATTTACAGATATATTGAATATATTGAACATGAAAACAGTGAACAGTTGTGTTTTTATTAACTAACTTTAACAAATGCTGTAACAAGTGTGTTGCTCATTAGTGACGCCGGACCACAACACCAGTCACATGGGTCAATTTTCTGAAATTGAGATATAGACATCGTATTAAAGCTGAATAAATAATCTCTCCACTGATGTGTGGTGTGTTAGGATAGGACAATATTTGGTCGAGACACAACTATTGAAAATCTGGAATCTGAGGAGCAAAAAAATTTAAACATTGAAAAAATCTCCTTTAAAGTTGTGCATTTATGTTCACGATTGTGCTGCATTCACTCACAAAAATACATGTTTTATATATTTACGGTAGGACATTTACTAAATATCTTCATGGAACATGATCTTAATATCCTCATGATTTTTGGCATAAAATAAAAAAATTTAATTTTGACCCGTACAGTGTATAGTTGCTATTGCCACAGATATACCCGTGCGGCTCCAGACTGGGTTTGTGCACCAGGGTCACATGACTAATAACTAACGTGACCTCACTGTAAAGTGTTCCTGGTTATTTTGAGGTGTGTTTGTGGTCTGACAGGCGGGTCGAGTCTGAAACCGGTTCTGACGGGTCCCAGTAAAGCGTATCTGAGATCTCAGGTCCAGTTTCACTGCGAGGTCCCAGGCTGGGCTTCACCTCTGACCTTTGAACTCAGAAAGGACTCGGGGGATCTTGTTAGAGCAGAACACAACATCAAGGTCACCTTCAGGCTGCAGGTCACCGAGGGGTCAGAGGGCGAGTACCACTGCAGGGTCACTGGAGGTCAAACCAGCAACAGCATCCAGTTCCATGTCGTGAGTGAGTCAAACCTCAACTTTATTCTAATTAAAAATCTGTACAAGTCAGAAACTGAAATGTGCAATTGTGTTATTTGAGTATTTTAGTTATTAATATTCTGAAGGAGCAGAATTAGTTTTAGTAATTTTGTTTTTGTCATTTTTTATTATTTTCATAACATGTCTATATAGTTTTAGTATTTGGTTTTTAATGTCAGTATTTTTATTACTATTTAGGTTTAATTTATTTTTATTTAAGTTTTATTTGTTTACATTTTTTTAATGTAGTTTAAAAAATTGCTTTAATATTGTAATTGTAATGCTTCGACTTCAAGGCAACGTTTCTAATTTTAGTTTAGTTTGTTTTTCAATCTAATATTTATATTTTAGTTAAATATTTTGTTATTTTGATGGTTTTATATTACTATTATTATTTCAATATCATTATTGATATCATTAATTTTTTTTTCCATTTGATTTAAGGCAACATTTAAAATGTTTGTTTAGTCAAAGTTTTTCATCTAACATTTATATATTATTTTAAGTCCTTTTGTTTAAATATTACTATTTAGGCTTAATTTATTTTTATTTTTAATTTATTTCCAGTTTCATTTTAATTAGTTTAACTTTTAAGCTATTTTGTAATGTGTTTTTGTCATTTTTTATAAATATTTACAATTTACTAATGTTTTAGTATTTATTTATTTTCCATTTTTTGTTGAATTTTTTGCATTTTTGTTTTGTGCTTTTGTATGTAAAAAAATAAAATAATATACATATTACTATTTCAGTTTAATTTATTTTTTATTCTATTTATTTTAGGGCAACATTTAAAATTTTTGTTTAGTCAAAGTTTTTTATCTAACATTTAGATATTATTTGAATAAGTCCTTTTGTTTAGGCTAAATATTACTATTTAGGCTTAATTTATTATTTATTTTATTTCCAGTTTAATTTTAATTAGTTGAACTAGTGTTTTTTTCTTTTCATTTTTTATAAATATTTACAAATTAGTATTTATTTATTTCCAGTTAAGTTTTTTGATGAATTTTTCGCATTTTTGTTTTGTGCTTTTGTATTTAAAAAAATAATATACATATTACTATTTCAGTTTAATTTATTTATTGTGTAATTTTTTATTCTATTTATTTTAAGGCAACATTTCAAATCGCTGTTTAGTCGAAGTTTTTCATCTAACATTTATATTTAATTTTAACCCTGAGTGGCGACGAGCGTGTTTGATTGACAGATAGAGTTGTGATGTTGTGATGTTGTGTCCGGTCAGCTCCGGTCAGCGGTACCAGTCTGAGCTCAGACCCAGATCCCCCGATCCTCTATGAAGGACAGAAGCTTGCCTTGCGTTGCCTCGTCAGGAAGGGAACGCATCTGTCCTTCACATGGGATCATGACCAACGAGAGGTCAGCGCTTCATCAGACCTCTATCGGCTCTCTGGAGACGCGCTCACGGTGGACGCCGCCAGTGAACGGCATGCTGGGACATACTCGTGCATAGCGCAAAACATGATGGAGGTCAACCCGAGATTCTCCAGCAGCCGAAACCTCCGCGTCACCGTGAAAAGTAACAGCAATCGCACGGCAGACATTTAAATCTAAGAAAGTAAAAAGTCTTATTTCTAGAAAACATGTTTTTTGCCAGGAAAGATAAAAAGTCGGTTCATTAGTTAACGTATTCACTAACATGAACTAACTGAGCAATACATTTGTAACAGTATTTATTCATCTTTGGTAATGTTAGATAATAAAAATTCAGCTGGTCATTGTTAGTTCATGTTAACTAATGTAGTTAATTAATGAACGTTATTGTAAAGTGTTACCAAAAAGTCTTATAAAATACATTACACATTATAATATAAATCTTTATATTAGATTTATAGTCTTGGCAAGTGAATTTTAGCTCATTTTGAGGAAGATTTTACCAGAAACAAGTGACAGCTTTAAAGTGCCAGTTTTTGTGCATGTTTAGTTAAGATTGTTGTGCTAATTTTAATAATAATATCATCCCTAAAAAAATCAAATTTCACGAATCTTAATTAAGAGAGGTCAAATATGATTTTTTTTTGTTACATTGCAAAAAAAAAAAAAATCCCTTCTTGAAACAAGCAAGATGCACTTAAATTTAAGTAAAGTGTACTAAAAATATTAATTTATTGGGTTGTTTTAAGAATTTTCATCTATTTTCAGGTCATTGTGCATCTTTAAAAATATAAATAAGCTGACTTTAAGGTTAAATATTCTAGTTTTTATGCAATCTTCACTAAATTTACTTATTTAGTGCCTATAAAAAGTAAAAAATGCATTTTTGTCTAGTTTTAAGATCCAATAGCATTTACTAGTGACTAAATATTAATGCTATTTTCAAGAATTCTTATCAAGTCAGTTTTGCGAACCCCCATTGGCTGATTTTTTTGCTTGATTTTTGCACACTTTAGCTAGATCTAAGTGCATTTGTTTGTTTCAAGGGCATTTTTTGCTGATGCTACATTTGTTTTTGTTTAATATCCTGTTTCTCTATAAAAAAAAGCATCCTATTTCAGAACCGGTTTCATGCTTTATGATTTCCAGAGTACATCTCGACGCTTAAGCTGTCGTTCGCGGTCTCCTCGACTGGCTCGAGCCTGATGGCCAACATTAGCTGTCGTCTGGCGCGCGGTTCTCCGCCGGTGACGTTCAGTTTACTGGAGAACGGACTGGAGACGGATGTGAAGCGCGTGGATTCGCTGGAGTTCTGGTCCGTTCGGCCCGTCTCTGTAGGTCTAAATATGGGATTGGCTCAATGTAAAGCTCAGGCAGAAACACGGCAGCTTCTGTCGGATCCGGTGCCTTTACACGTCGGTGAGTGTGTCTTTATTTACTGGTATTACACTTCTAAATCTAATTAGGCAGCGGTTATCTGAGTTTATTAAAGTCCCGCTGTGGTGTAAATCCAGCTTTTAATGTTGTTTATGTGTGTATGTGGAGTTATTAATCTGCTTTAACACACACCATGTGTAAATTCATAAGTCGACAGCATTGCTGAGTATTTTCTGCTTAAAACTGCAGTGAACCAAAGACAGTCTCAAAAAGTGAGTGGGTGGAGGCGGGGCTCATTTGCATATTCATAGAACCGCGCATACTAAATGAGGCAAGGGTGTCGAGTTACATTCAAGATATTTTAAGGCACGCCGAAATTTATTTTCAAGGAAAAAACTTTTCAATATGTAATTTTGTGTCATGTGTCATGTGACACTGAACTTATTAAGTGTCATGTGACACTGAAGTCTGGAGTAATGATGCTGAAAATTCAGCTTTGATCACAGGAATAAATTACAATTTACTATATAAGTGTCTCAATCAAATCTCAATATCTATTAGAGGTTTGATGGCACAAACCTGGCAAAACCAGTGACTTATTCTTCCTTTAAACGTGTTTCTTAACCTGTTTTTGTCAGTTCCAGTAGGTGGCGCTGTGCGAGTGATGGTAAAATACCTCTATGATGTCGATGCAGTGGCGTCAGCGGCTCGGCTCACATGTTTCCCCGACAGAGGAACGTTTCCCACGTTCTCCTGGTCTCTGAACCGTTCCTCCCTTCCACCAGAGGGCGACGCTCACGTGGAGATGCAGAACGGGCAGATCTTATTCCTCACGGACATCAGCTCTGGTTATTACCGCTGCCGGGCGAGGGACAGTTTCAACGACAGCTCAATCTGGGTGGAGAGCGAGGACATCTTCATTCAAAAGACAGGTGAGCGTGCGCGTCTTCCCGTCCTGTGAATATCAAGAAAGAAGTTAAAGTCGCTAATTCTTGTTTTTTATGGAATATTGTAGTATTGTAAATGATTTATCTGTGCGCATCATTATTGCTTTAATAATCTTGAATCAGAATAAGTTCCTCTTGCAGCATCTCTTCTTTGATGACGAGGGCGGGGCTAATACCTGTCACTCACATGAGATCAGCCAATAGCAAACCACAACCATCCAATCAATTCCCCACAGACACAATCAGGCCCCGTCCACATCTGTTCTTGTTCCAGAAGCGGTTCTCTCGGGCCAAACATCAACCATCAAAACAATTCCAGATATATTTCTTCCCTATACGTTACTTGAACAAGAACAAATGTGGGCGGGGCTTGATTGTGTCTGTGGGGAATTGATTGGATGGTTGTGGTTTGCTATTGGCTGATCTCATGTGAGTGACAGGTAGAAACTTAATCTGATTCAACATTATTAAAACAATAATGATAAATCATTTAGGGGCTGTTTACACGAAATTGCTTTCAACTAAAAATTGTAAACTTTTTATGCATTTTAGCCGTTCATTTACACGACAACAGCGTTTTGGGCGCCTGAAAACGCAATGTTTTGAAAACGGGTTTCAAAGTGCAAGTTCTTGAAAACGGTATCTGTGTAAACAACAAAAATGCGAATCTCTGAAGACGATGATGTCATGCACCTGCGTATTACGCGTTCAGTCTATAGTGTTCCATCGCCATCTAGTGGCCTGGCAGCAGAATACAACGTTTTTTATATTTTTTTGCGGATCCGTGTGAATGGTGTCGTCTGTACGCGAAAATCTCAAAGGAAAAACGTCTCAGTTTTAAGCGTATCGTTGTCGTGTAAATGTACCCTTAGAATAAACACTGCAATATTACATTAAAAAAATTTGTCCGTTTTGATTTCATGGTGACTTTAAAGCAAGCTGATGATGGTTTCGTATGTTCTTGCACAGATTTGTCAGCGACGCCCATGGAGGTCATTGCGTTAGTTTTCTGTGGTTTTCTATTGACGGTGATCGTAGTAGCCTCATGTTTTCTGTTCTGGAGCACCAAGCGCAGGAACAACTCCTGCAAACAATGCATTAACCGTAAGTTCAGTCCACTCGTTTCATCATGTGTTTTTGGCACAAGGTTTTTATCATGCTTTTCTTTCTCCTTCCTCCTTCAGATGAGATCCGGTCTGATGCGATGCCGTGAGTTTTAGTCTCTCAAAAGCTTCATTTGGATATGATGCCGTGTAAGGAACGGATCTAACCTCTCTTCTGTTCTTCTCAGCAGAATGAACTTCCCAGCTGATGTTTCCTTTAATCCTCAAACTGTGGAAATGAAAACATTCATCATGAATTTTGCGGACTAGACCAGGCCAGACCTGCTCCAACCACACTATAGTGATCCTGAAGACCTTGATTAGCTGGTTCAGGGGTATTTAATTATGGTTGGAGCCAAACGTTTTGTTGTAAATGTGTCGTTTAAGATTGTAAGGCTTTATACCAAATAAATGTTTAATTTACCAAGTGTTGCTATTGAACTTGCTTTAATAAGTATACATAGATAAGATAAATAAATAAATGCAGGGCCAAAACATTAGTGACATTATTATCAATGATCATGACAATCCAACACTGTAAAAAATATAATGTTACAAAAAAAAAATCAATTCGATTCTGATTCTTAAGATCTTGACTTGATTCGGTTTATTATAATCTCAATTCGATTCATTTGCATATCAGGTAGGCTACCGTAATCTATGTCGATTTTTTCTTACAGAAAACAAATATCTCTAAACTAAGCTGTATACAGGGACAATTGTCAGTTAGATATCTAGGTCAGATAATGATAACACTCAAGTAAACATTTAAATTGCACACAAG
>NC_136897.1:28853924-28881424 GCF_949152265.1 Phoxinus phoxinus
AGGATTGCAAGATACAAACGCAATTGCAAGAAAAAAAAGGTCAGAATTGCGACTTTATGTCACGCAATTCTGAAATAAAAAGTCATAATTATGAGATAAACAGTCAGAATTGTGAGATAAAAAGTCATATTTGTGAGATAAAAAGTCATAATTGTGAGATAAAAAGTCATAATTGTGAGATAAAATGTAATAATTGTGAGATAAAAAGTCAGAATTGTGAGATAAAAAGTCAGAATTGTGAGATAAAATGTCATAATTGTGAGATAAAAAGTCAGAATTGTGAGATAAAATGTCATAATTGTGAGATAAAAAGTCATAATTGTGAGATAAAAAGTCATAATTGTGAGATAAAAAGTCATAATTGTGAGATAAAAAGTCATAATTGTGAGATAAAATGTCAGAATTGTGAGATAAAATGTCAGAATTGTGAGATAAAAAGTCAGAATTGTGAGATAAAAAGTCATAATTGTGAGATAAAATGTCAGAATTGTGAGATAAAAAATCAGAATTGTGAGATAAAATGTCAGAATTGTGAGATAAAATGTCGTAATTACCTTTTTAATTTTTGATTCTGTGGCGGAAACAAGCTTCCATAGATTTGATCAGGTAAACGCAAGAATAACTTTGATATTGTTAGTAATATTTCAGCTGGACTGAAGCAGGTTTACTGATTATAATCATTTATTAGAAAAATCACGAGTATCAAATATGATCATCAGGCTTTTGAGGAAGGATTATTTGTTCATCTCTCAATAATCACTGCATTGCATTATGTTTTAAAACTACAGATCATAAAACTTAGCATTTAAGACTTTAAGACTTAAGATATTTATATGCATTTCATCCGAATTTCATTACGTTTTGTCCATATAAATATCCACATCTGCAGCAAATCGCAGTGTTTGTGTTTGTTTTGCAGTTCCAGTGGCGAACGTGAGTATCCTCTCTGATCCCGCCGGTGATGACGTGTGGGAAGGTCAAACTTTGACCCTGCGGTGTGAAAAGAGCAGAGGAACGTACGTCTCCTACGAGTGGCTCTGGAACGAGCGGCCGTACGGCACGACTGACGACACGCTGATCATACACCGGCTCTCTGCGCTGAACTCAGGCGATTACATGTGTGTGGCATCAAACCAGTTCAACGACACGACGACCTTCAACTCCAGCAGCGCTGTCATATCTGTGAAGGTCAAAGGTGCGGTCATCATGATGGATATACACTACCATTCACACGTTTGTTTTTAGAACAAAGTCTCACCTGCGCTTATTTGAGTTATTTACATTTTATTATATTTCAGTTTACGTTTCATTTATTTCAAGAAACCCAAATATTTTCATGGCTTCATTTTCCATATATTTTAATTTAACATAAAAAACATTCTGTCATTTGCTCAGCCTCATGCTATTATTTCACTGAAGAAGAAAATAAAAAATATATAAATATACACAAACAATAACATTGTTTAATGTTTCTGAAAGAGTCTTTTCTGCTCAGCAAGGCTGCATTTATTTGATCAAAAATACAGTAAAACAGGGAAATATTATTATAATGTAGATCATCAGTTCTCTGTGTGAATATATAGTATTGCTTGTGTATATTTTTTTATTTTTTATTTTTTTCTTCTGTGAAATAATAGCATAAAATGTAAATAACTTTTTTCAACACTGATAATAATCATAACTGTGTCTTGATCATCAGATCATCATATTATCCTGATCTCTGAAGGATCATGTGACACTGAAGACTGGAGTAATGATGATAAATTCAGCTTTGATCACAGGAATAAATTACACTTTACTATATATTCACATAGAAAACTGATGATTTACACTGGAATTATATACAAATTTTACATATTTTTGTTACTGTTTTTGTTGATCAAAGCTGAATGTTCAGCATCATTACTCCAGTCTTCAGTGTCACATGATCTTTCAGAATGATGATCTGATGCTCAAGACACATATACGGTGACACTTTACAATAAGGTTCATTAGTTTAATGTATTTACTAGCATGAACTAACAATGAGCAATACATTTGTTACAGTATTTATTAATCTTTGTTAATGTTAGTTATTAAAAATTCAGCTGTTCATTGTTAGTTCATGTTCACAGTGCATTAATTAATTTAACTAATACAACCTTTGATTATAATGACTTATTAATAAATGTTGAAATTAATATTAACTAATTAATAAATGCTAAAGAAGTATTGTTCATTCTTAGTTCATGTTAACTAATGAACCGTATTGTAAAGTGTTACCCAAACTGACACATTTTATTTCCCATGATTCTTTGATGAATGGAAAGTTCAAAAGATCAGTGTTTATTTGAAATGGAATCTTTTGTAACATTATAAATGTCACTTTTGATGAGTTTAATGGAGTTTAATGGAGTTTTCTCTAGAGTACGTGTCGAAGCCTGAGGTCTCGCTGGAGGTGAAGATGGAGGACGCTGGGCTCAGAGCCGTCATCACGTGCCGGTCTTTGAAAGGTTCTCCGTTAAACACCTTCAGCCTGTTGAACGACACCGACGTCATCGCGACGCAAGCGACCGACAGAACCAGCGCAGTCTTCCGCGTGCCGGTCGAGCTGAACCGGGCCGTGGGTCGCGTGAGATGCAACGCCAGCAACGAGGGCAACTGGGTCCTGAGTGAACGAGTGAACCTGACCGTGGGTGAGTCGCTCGGTCACTGTCGGTCACTGCGGAATAAACATTTCCTAATGTACTCACTCCCACGTCATCCCAGATGTTCATGTGTTTCTTTCTTCAGTGGAACAGAAATGCAGGTTTGTGAGGAACACACTCCAGATGTTCTCCATATAGTGTCTTCAACGGTCCAGCGGGTCGAAGGTCCAGATGTGAGTTTCAGCTTCAAAGTCTCTCACGATCCAGCCGAGGAATAAGAGTCTCATCTAGACACACCAGCCGACATTTTATAACTAAATACACATTATATACTTTATAACCACTAACGCTGGTCTTGCACTCGCTGTGATGCGCCACACATTACGTCATCAGGTTGAAAGGTCAAGCGTGATGTAGACGGAAGTACCGACCCAATGTTTACAAAGCCAATGTGCAAAGACTATATTTACAAAAATGTAAAAAAAAATAAAAGGTAGTTGGAGGAGAAAATGAGAGTAAATCGCTCTACTCTACATTTCTGAACCGGAACACGCGTGACCTTTCATCACAGCGAGTGCAAGACCAGCATCTGTGGTTATAAAGTATATAAATGTGTATTTCTATATAAATGTAGGCTGGTGTGTCTAGATGAGACTCTTATTCCTCGGCTGGATCGTGAGAGACTTTGAAGCTGAAACTCACATCTGGACCTTCGACCCGCTGGACCGTTGAAGTCACTATACGGAGAACATCTGGAGTGTGTTCCTCACAAACCTGCATTTCTGTTCCACTGAAGACACACATGAACATCTTGGATGACGTGCGGGAGAGTATATTTAAATCAGGTAATTTTAATCCTGTGTCAATGCTTCTCAGACCCGCATGTACAGATGTGTTTCTCTCACACACAGAGTCTGTCGGCGGCGCTGTAACGGTGACGCCCGTCACACACACCGGACGGGACTTCCAGGTGGTCGGTCTGGTTCTGAGATGTGCGGTGGAGCGAGGATCGTTCCCACATTACCGCTGGTTTCTGAACAGCACCAGGCTGGAGGGCCGAGGAGGTTTCTACGCGGTGGCCTGGTCCGACGGCTCGGTTCTGTCTCTGTCTGTGGGTCCGGACAGCGCCGGCTTTTACCACTGCGAAGCTTCGGACAGCTTTGACAACAGAACCAGCGTCCGCAGCGCCAACATGCTGATCAATGAGGAGGGTATGAAGCCTCACACCAAATACACACATGTATATGTATACACACACACATACATACACACACACACACACACACATACATACACACACACACACACAAAGATTATATATATATATATATAGATGCGATTGATCGCTATTAATCGATTTGACCACACTAAAAAATTACATTCGTTCATGACATTAAAATAAAGTGACATCATATGAATTTTGACAAAAATTTAAAAATCTAAATCAATTTTTTTTTTTATAGTTTTCTTTTATGATATACTCATTTAAAATAACTTTTAATTTAATTGATTTTAAAGATTTTTTTTTTTTTTTACAAAAATTTAGAAAGAATAAGATTATAAAATGACTGAAATAACTATAACAGGGAACGTTGAGTGAAGGTTCTCTCAAAGTTATGAACAAACGTTCTTCTAGTAACATCATTAGAACGTTCGTTCAACGTTATCTGGTCGTTAATAATGTTCTCAAAACATTGCAAAAAAACATTATTCATGGAATGAATCATGCAACATTTTTCAACTGTGTCTAGTGTCGGAGAACATTTAAAAGTGACGTTTCATAATGTTTGAAGAATGACACAATTATTTTTTTTATAACTTTTTTAAATAACTTTATTTCTGACTGTGCCTGCAGTCCTGAACCGCGTGTCTCCCGCGGCGGCGCTGGTGGTTCTGGGCTGCTTCGCTCTGCTGAACGCGGCTGTGATGTGCTGCTGTGTGTATGGAGTCGTGCTGCGTGAGTTTAGCATGCCACTCATTACTGAACTGTTCAAATACAAGGATCCATTGTTTTAATTAATCAAATGATGATTAGTAATTGTATAATTTGTCTCCTCAGGAAGAAGATATTCAGGAAAAAACTTGTGAGTTTTCTTTTCTTTTTTTAATTTTACAAATTCACAAATCTAGCATTACATCCAACTGAGCTATTTCTTTTTGTGTGCTTTTTTACGCAAGACTCATTGAACAACGCAGAAGAATGGAAATCGCAGTTGAGCATGAAGACGAAGAGGAGGATGATAATTATCCAGTGAGGATGGATGCATTTACCACTGCTTCGGTTTTAGTTCATAAATAGACTATTATCAGATTTGTGTCTATATTTATAATCTCTAGGGCTGTAAAACAATTAATCGCGATTAATCGCATCCAAAATAAGTTTGTGTTTACATAATATATGTGTGTGTACTGTGTATAATTATTTTGTATATATAAATACACACATATGCATGTATGAATATTTAAGAAATATTTGCATATACACTGTATATATATTTATACATACATTATATTATATATAAATATACATATTTTATATATATATATATATATAACACATTTTTCTTAAATATATTCATGCATGTCTGTGCATTTATATATACAAAATAATTATACACAGTACACACACATATATTATGTAAACACAAACATTTATTTTGGATGCGATTAATCGCGATTAATCTTTGCCCAGCACTAATATATATATTTATTTATTTTATATATATTTAAAAAAAAATATTCTTAAACATGCATGTATGTGTATTTATGTATGCAAAATAATTAAACAGTACACTCAGATATATTACATAAACACAAACTTTTATTTTGGATGCGATTAATCGCGATTAATCTTTGCCCAGGACTAATATATATATATATATTGATTTATGTATTTTATATATAAATAACACATTTTTCTTAAACATGCATGTATGTGTATTTATATATAACACAGTACACTCAGATATATTACATAAACACAAACTTTTATTTTGGTTGCGATTAATCGGTTCACTGAGTTAATCGCAATGCATTCTGGGTGGGTTTGCATGATCCATGAAGGACACAGAATGGCCATCATTTGCGTTCTTCTCTTTGTAGCCCTTATAATACTGTCTTGATCGGAAGCTCACTAGATAAAAGAGTTATAGTGTGTGTTCTTTTGTTTGAGGAGACGTTGGAGAGTTATGAGGAAGACGCCGTCCTCGCTGACAAAATGAGTGATTCTGCTGAGGTATTCTTTATTATTTTTTTAAAGCAGCACTAGGTTACTTTTCTTTTTTTTGCTCTCGGGGTCCCCCTACAGTTGGGAAACAGTATTGTCCTCTACTACTGTCGTAAACTCTGTCATACATGCACGTGCATTTGTTGACAACCATGATAGCCCTGAACACTGTAGGAGTTCACATGCAGGTGTTCTGCTTGCGTCGCGTGTGAAATGTCTCCATCCAGGTACAGTGGCATATATTTCAGCATGTCATGATATGAATATAATTTCATGGGTTTTTTTTTTTTCAAACGACAAATGATCGCGATGCTCACGTTTACAAGCCAGCGTCATTATAGTAGCCTAGTCTATTCGTTACCGTTTTACTGAATCTATATGATACTTCAATGCAATGTTTGAGTGGTAGATAATAACCATATATCGTCAATATTATAATATCAAGCTACCTATAGATGAATCTGCAAATTTTACAAATCGATTTGCATTATAGCTTGTTTATTTGTTTACAAATAAACAAATATCACAGACATGTTAGGTATCCTAAAATATTATTTTGTACATCTTATATATTTACTTGCAAGAATGTAGCCCCTATCAAACTTGTACACGCCGTTTAGACATAGGCTTTCATTTGATATTTGAAAGTCCGCATCGGTCGAGCATAGGGTTGCCACCTTTGATTTGTGAAAAACCGGGACATTCAGATTATTATTATTTTTTGGGGTCTGAGTTGTAGGTTGTAAATAGTATTTTCTTTGACACTGGTGGCTCATCCGACTTTGTTGTGTTATCCTCATAGACAGTGGTTATCCTCCTCGTCCGTCTCTCTCCCCATTTCACACAATAGATGTAAATAGACAGTTTTTAAAAAGCTAGCTAGCAACTAAACTCACACTGTATCATCTTGGATGTGTGTTGATGCGCGCGCGCGACCGACCGACAGCACAGGCAGTTGCTAGGCGATAAGTTGAGCTTCTAATCAAATAAAAGTAAACGCCTGGCATTGGCCAATCCACTGTTTTACCCGTTTTTACCATGGTTTTTACCCGTTTACGGACACAGGATTGGATGTAGGCCTACTGTACACAACTATGAAGAAAACACAGTAGCGGTAGACGGAAACGGTTTAATTTTAAACCAGGAAATTCTACTTTAGAAGTATATTTTCACAAAAAAAACGGGACAATTCGTGTCCCGGGAAAGAATAGGAATTTTCTGGGACTGTCGCTCAAAAAAAAAGAATAATCCCTGGAAAACATCGGGCACCCCTCCTTCTCCTCCAGCTCACGCCAGCGAGGAAACGCTGGCCCAATGTTGATCCTCGTTCTGCCTTTAATGCGATCACTTTCTCGTTTCCTCTTGTTGCTTTCCTCCGACAAAACCTTTGCTTTCTTGCTTTTCTGTCTGCTTCGGCTATGACTATAACATTTGGCAAACAAACGCTAGTTTCGATTTTTAAGGAAGTGGGGGTGATGGTGGAAGTGACGTATATGCCGTAAAGCAGTCGAATTTTGTAGTTCTCTTTGTTCGCCGGTTACTACCCGAAACCCGAAGTTTAAAAGTACGATTAAAAACGCTACAGACCCCGTCGGGCTATGGCAGACGTGTCATTCAACCTATTGTAAGTCGATGTACCATCACAAGAGACTTGGAAATATATTATTAAGGTTGAAAAGTAACCTAGTGCTGCTTTAACTAAATCACAGTTTCTGAATCTCCACTAGAGTTCAAAAGTAGTTTAATTAAAATCCCTGAAAGTCTCAGAACAGTTTTTCGATAAGGTTCCCCTTCGACTAAGATTGAGCTCATCTTGTTGTTTAACAGGAGGACGACGGATCTGTGGATGAAACTCTTCTGTATGAAGACGCTGTCTCAAAATAATTCTACAGACATTCTTGAAGAGTTTAATTTCACGGAGTTGAATCTGTTAAGCCTGACATCTTGGTTTCCCACAGACACAACAAGCATATCTTCACTGATTTGTCACGTATTATTCCGTTCAGACAAAGGTTTATTCAAAGCGAGACAATAGACAAGCACTCATGGGTCGACATGACTGACCAATCAGAAGCGAAGACCAGCCAACAATGTGTCTACTGTCAGATTACTATGAGTCTCTGTGTGGGTCTGTGGAGGGAAGATCACAGATAAATAAAAAAATTGTGTTTTGATAAACCCAGCAATGTTCATTTTAATAACACATTAAAAAACTGATGATTTGTATGTACTGGATTACTTTCATTTATGTGTGTGTGTGTGTGTAGCAGTGAACATCACCATTGTGTGTTAATATCCTAATCAACTGTTTATTATTAAACATTAAACTAACGTAATGATTAGTGATCACTTTAACCTTATTGGATTTTCACTCTGTGCAGCGGCGTCGAGAAGTTCGAATCGTTTTGGCGAGTCGGTTCTTTTGAACAGTTATTTTTGTTTTGTTGTTGTTGTTATTGAATCGCTCATTGAGTTCATTTGAATCATCAAAAAGAGCCGATTCTAATGAACAACTCATTCGCGATTCTGACACCAGTGTCTGAGGAAGCAGCTGCACCGGTGGTGTGTGTCCGTGTTGTGTTTTCAGCTGTCGCGCGCGCGTGTGTGTGTGTGTTTAGTGTGTGTGTGGGTGTGTGTGTTTGTTTCACCGATGGAGTCGAACAGTGTGGCGTACGGAGCCTCTCTCGCAGGAGCGGGATTCGATCTAATCAAATTCATCAAACAGCCTCAAACTATCATACGATTCCTCAGCTGGGTGAGTGACATGTGTCACCTTCAACTCATTGCGATCAATAATCTGGGTATATAAGTCATTGAGGCTTTCGTGAGTTTGCGGCACTATTTTTTACTACTTTATTGATGTTTAACTTACACTCATTTTTATTGCAAGTTTTAATAGTAGGCTATAAAAGTAGAATAGTGCTACTTAGTACTGGAAGAGCTGCTTTTGAAGTCCTTTCGCTGTTGATGAACTATGCACATGTCGAAATGAATAGTGTCAACATTGAATGTGAATCCCAGTTAACAAAATGTTTCCCATAAGTTATGAAAACGTTATTTCTGACCGTTCAAAAGTAAAAAAAAAAAAAAAAAAACTTTTGTGAACGAGTCATTCCATCGTATAATTCTTCAAACATTACATGAATGTTACATTTGAATGTTCTCTGAACGTTCTAAAACAAGTAGGCTAGAAACATTTAAAAAAACGAAGATCCAACTAAAATATTTCAGAACAAAAAAGAGATTTTAAAGCCCAAAAAAGTGCATCCATGCATCATAAAAGTAATCCAAACGGCTCCCGGGGTTAATAAAGGCCTTCTGAAGCGAAGCCATGCATTTTTGTGAGAAAAATATCCATAATTATAACTTTATGAACTATAATCACTGGCTTCTTTTATGATGGATGGATGCACTTTTTTGGGCTTCAAAATCTCATGCACCATTCACTCCCATTATAAAGCTGGGGAGAACCAGGATATGTTTACATGTGTGTTTGGCTGAAAGAAGAAAGTCATATACATCTAGAATGGCTTAAAGTTGATTAAATTATGGGATAATTCTCATTTTTGCAGTTAAATTCTCTTTAACTGCCTCAATTCTCACTTTTCAGCAAAGGGACTTTCCATAGACGCTGTGAAATGAGAGCAAAGAGTCAGTTAGAGCTGATTCAGATCTCGTCCTGTGTGTGTGTGTGTGTGTGTGTGTGTGTGTGTGTGTGTGTGTGTGTGTGTGTGTGTGTGTGTGTGTGACTGCATCAGATGACCTTGTCAACCATGTCTAGATTTACTCAGTGTGATTTGTTTACTAGCGTCACACACATTTGCACGCCAGCAGTGTGTTTGAGTCGCATGGACGCTCAGGTCAGTGGTGAGTGAGTTGTGATGGTGTGTATCTTGTGATGGTGTGTATCTTGTGATGGTGTGTATCTTGTGATGGTGTGTATCGTGTGATAGTGCACCAGTACAGAACGTCCCCCGTCCCAGCGCTGACATGTAAACACCGCAGATGGCAGGTAACACGAGAACCCAGTGACGCTTGTGTTTCTGCACTGCAGGGATTATAAAGTTTGTGGCTTCCATGATCTCTGGTGTGACACATTTGCATCGACTGCAACCTGCTTTCTCCCAGTGTTTCCATCACGCATTACAACTACTCTCATTGCAGTATTTGAGTGTACATTTTCAGTTTTTTTTCAGTATAATTAAATTGTGGTACTTTTACTTGAATTTAATCAAATTCCGTATATTTATTTGTCACCAAAAGTACAAATACGACATTGCCGTGCACTTTTGCACAGTCCTTCAGGCTTTCACAGACAGGTCTGACTCGTTTCAAATACCAATCAAAACTTCCAGTTCAGTTTGTGGGTGGGGCAATAATGGGTTAAACCAAGCTTAATAATACTGTGTTAATCCCCTGTCTGTGAAACCAGGCCATTAACAGTCAGTGTGTTAACTTAAAGGTGCAGTTAGCGATTTCTGAGAAACACAGTTGATATTTGAAATCACAAAAACAAACATGCCCCTAACCCAAAAGAATCATGCCCCTAACTTTATAGCTCCGCCCCCACATTTGTGAGTGCAGTGCGCTTGCTGAGAGACTCCGCCCACACTCTCTTCTGATTGGCTGTGAGTTTTGATTCATTTGGTTGCGAGTGCAGTGCGCTTGCAGAGAGACTCCGCCCCCACACTCTCTTCTGATTGGCTGTGAGTTTAGATTGATTTGGTTGCGAGTGTAGTGCGCTTGCAGAGACTCCGCCCACACTCTTCTGATTGGCTGTTATTTTAGATTGATTTGGTTGCAAGTGCAGTGCGCTTGCAGAGAGACTCCGCCCACACTCTCTTCTGATTGGCTGTGAGTTTTGATTGATTTGGTTGCGAGTGCAGTGCGCTTGCAGAGAGACTCCGCCCACACGCTCTTCTGATTGGCTGTGAGTTTTGATTGATTTGGTTGCGAGTGCAGTGCGCTTGCAGAGAGACTCCGCCCACACGCTCTTCTGATTGGCTGTGAGTTTTGATTGATTTGGTTGCGAGTGCAGTGCGCTTGCAGAGAGACTCCGCCCACACGCTCTTCTGATTGGCTGTGATTTTAGATTGATTTGGTTGCGAGTGTAGTGCGCTTGCAGAGACTCCGCCCACACTCTTCTGATTGGCTGTGATTTTAGATTGATTTGGTTGCGAGTGCAGTGCGCTTGCAGACAGACTCCGCCCACACTCTCTTCTGATTGGCTGTGAGTTTAGAATGATTTGGTTGCGAGTGCAGTGCGATTGCAGAGAGACTCCGCCCACACTCTCTTCTGATTGGCTGTGAGTTTTGATTGATTTGGTTGCGAGTGCAGTGCGCTTGCAGAGAGACTCCGCCCACACGCTCTTCTGATTGGCTGTGAGTTTTGATTGATTTGGTTGCGAGTGCAGTGCGCTTGCAGACAGACTCCGCCCACACTCTCTTCTGATTGGCTGTGAGTTTAGAATGATTTGGTTGCGAGTGCAGTGCGATTGCAGAGAGACTCCGCCCACACTCTCTTCTGATTGGCTGTGAGTTTTGATTGATTTGGTTGCGAGTGCAGTGCGCTTGCAGACAGACTCCGCCCACACGCTCTTCTGATTGGCTGTGACTTGATTAATTTGGTTGCGAGTGCAGTGCGCTTGCAGAGAGACTCCGCCCACACTCTCTTCTGATTGGCTGTGAGTTTTGATTGATTTTTTTTCAGGTACAAATCGCTTGTCACTGGAATCTGATCTCATGTCTGCTTAGGACAGTGTCACATAAAAAAAATACAGAAATAACATTTGCATAACTTAATGGGAAAACTTATATTATAGATAAACTTATAATATAGATATTTTTGTCAGTTTTGCTGTTATTTCTGCACAGTGGTTTGATGTTTGATGCACGTCTCACTTCCTTCATGTCAGGTGTTCTCCATCGTGGTGTTTGCCTCCATCACCGCTGAAGGTTACGTGAACGGGGCGAATGAATCCGACGTGAAGTGTGTCTTCAACAGGAACGACGGAGTGTGTCGCTACGGTGTGGGAATCGGCGTCATCGCGTTCCTGGCGTGTATAGCCTTCCTATTGGCTGATGCTCTCCTGCCGTCGATGAGCAGCGCGCAGGAGCGCAAGTACGTCGTGCTGGCGGATCTGGGCTTCTCAGGTGAGACCGGCTGCTGGGCTTCAGTTCTCCTTCACCTGTGTACTGAGGAACGGTGTCAAAATGATTCCAGTTTGCATTGATACGTGGAAGCGAAAAAAAAAATCTGTATTATTAATTTCTTAGGATTTATTCAGTTTCCATCGTAGTTTATGTGCATGTCTTCTTATCAGATAAAATAAGAATCATGCGTTTTTTTATGCACATCTTGCTTTTTTTTTATGCAATATCCCAAAATTTGCATAAAATAGGATGGAAACATAGTAGGTGAAGACCTCAATGGTTTAGTAGTGAACAATGTTTTATCAGTCAGCCTGAACACAGTCACATTCACATGTTTACTCAGAGCCGATCTGCTCTTCTGTTCCGCTTGTGGAAACTGTGGTGCCGTGTTTTCCCCACACGACCTGTTATTGTAGCATCATCAGTTTTAGAAGATGTCTCTAGCGTCCTGTGAGAGTGAAACACACTGTGGTTGTGTCTACATCGCCTCTTCCTGTGTGAGTGGGTTGGATGTCAAAAGTTTGTTTAAAAAGTGTATACCAGGGTTATTAGGCTTATCTCAAACAACACATTAAAAACATTTTTGTTAGTAAAAGTCCTCATTTGCACACACACACACACACTCACACACACACACACACACACACACACACACACACACAGACTCAATTACTTGAATGTCTTGATGATAAAGTGAATCCTGGTTCTTCATAGATAAAATGAAATTAATGTTTTAGTGGGTTTAGATTATTTTATAACTTGTTTTGTCTTAAATAACTTTTAACCATTTTGAACCCTGCTTGGAAATGTACTGATAGTGTTACAGGATTTAAAACCGAAGTGTGTGTGTGTGTGACCCTCAAAACTATACCGTTCAAAAGTTTGGGATTGTTTTTTTGGAAAGAAATGAATACTTTCATTCATCAAAGCCGCATTAAATTGATCAAAAGTGCCAGTAAAGACATTTATAATGTTACAAAAGATTATATTTCAGATTAATGCTGTTCTTTTGAACTTTCTATTCATCAAAGAGTCCCACAATAAAAATGTAAATAACTGTGTTCATCACTGATATTAATAATGAATGTGACTTGATCATCAGATCATCATATTACACTGATTTCTGGAGGATCATGTGACACTGAAGACTGGAGTAATGATGATAAATTCAGCTTTGATCACAGGAATAAATTACATTTTACTGTATATTCACATAGAGAACTGATGATCTACATTATAATAATATTTCACAGTTTTACTGTTAGTTTGATTAAATAAATGCAGCCTTGCTGAGCAGAAGAGACTCTTTCAGAAACATAAAAAAATGTTGTGTATATTTATATATTCTTTCTTTTTCTTTTTCTGTGAAATAATAGCATGAGAATGTTTTTTATATGTTAAATTTAAATAAATTGAAAATAAAAATATTTGGGTTTCTTGAAATAAATTAAACGTAAACTGTAATCTAATAAAATGTAAAAAGGCAACATTTCACATTTGTATTTAGTCAGTCTAACTTGATGTATTAAAGGGGACATATCATGAAATCGGACTTTTCCCGTGTTTAAGTGCCAGTGTGTGCATCTACCACAGAAAACATGAAACGTGAAACCTAGTAACTTTGTTTTAATAAGCCTTTCTCTGTAACCAGTGTGACCAGTTCTAACGCAATATAAAGTGTAAAGGCTCCGCCCTCTTCTGAACGGAGGCGGAGCTACAGCTCATTTGCATTTAAAGGGACACACACAGAACGGCTGTTTTTGCTCACACACACAAAGAGGCAAATTTGACAAGATATAATAAATGATCTGGTATTTTGAGCTGAAGTTTCACACACACATTCTGGGGACAGCAGAGATTTATATCACATCTGGGCATAATGTGTCCGCTTTAAAGCTGTATAGACACTGATTGTGAATGAAACATCACTTCCTCTGATCAGGTTCCTGGACGTTCCTGTGGTTCGTGTGTTTCTGTCTCACGGCCGATCAGTGGACGAAGACTGCCGACACCCACGGCATCCCTACAGACGGTGTCCACGCCGTCATCGCCTTCTCCTTCTTCTCCCTCGCGTCCTGGGTGAGTGTGTGTGTGTGTGTGTGTGTGTGTCTGAATGAACTGAGGATGTATGAGAAACCTTGATTACTGGTGCTCTTCGCTTATTGGTCAAAAATAACCACTTTTTTTTTTTTTTTTTTTCAATTTCCGTAAATGAATGTACTATATTTTATTTTGATAATGTTTTTTATTTAATATTTTTTATTTTTTATGGGGATTTTCTTGTATACGCTGTATTTATAATCCATTTATTCACTTTTTGAGCATAGACCTGAAAATTAAAATTTCAGTTTAAAGTGGAACTAAAATGAAATAGTCGTGCAGGTGATATAACAGATGTGTGTTATCATTGTTATTTGTGGTAGGACACTTAAAACTGCTGAAGTAGTTACAAGGGGGAAACAGTGATGTTAGTTCGTTGTTTTGTTACTAGGGCGGCCATCTTGAGCTTGGGTTAGGCCCGGCCTTACCAGTTTAAATTTGACGAGCGCACACGCCTAAACGCCGTGCACATGAAGGTAAAATAATTACTTTCTGGTAGGCGAATGTTTCTTCTTTTTTCATTCTTTTTGTCTACATAAATTATATAAAGTAAAGTAATTACTCCGGCATTACTTCATTAAATTTATAGTTTTAGGAGAAAAGGTTCGATAATTAAAAAAAGGTCAAACGGTAAATCTGATTAAATAATTATTAATGATGACATTCTTTGATATTAACACACTTAATGTATTTAATTGGTCTACTTTAATGTCAACTCATTTTAATCAAATGTTTACAATGGCTTGTCTACAAAAAGTCCAAAGTTAAAGGCTAACGTTAGCTATCAAAATATTTTTGGGGAAAAAAGGCGAAAAAACCATTAACGGCTCAAATTTTGTTACAAACTATCTTTACAAATATTAAATGGACTATGTTGGTGTATCGATGAGCTATAAAGTAGTTTGATTAAAAAAGAAATCGAATGAGAATGATTCGCTAAATAAAATTGACGATACTCACGTTTCGGCTTAAGTTCTTCTCATGTTTATCCGATCCAATTTGATAGGAGGCGCTGTCTCGAAAAACGAGGGGTCTGAGAATGCGGGATTCTGGGGGACTGTAGCTTCATACTACTCGTCAAGGTAGCCTACCATGCCAGTGACGTCACGGACCGCTGAAGCTCAAGATGGCCGCCCTAGTAACAAAACAACGAACTAACATCACTGTTTCCCCCTTGTAACTACTTCAGCAGTTTTAAGTGTCCTACCACAAATAACAATGATAACACACATCTGTTATATCACCTGCACGACTATTTCGTTTCAGTTCCACTTTAATCTGTGGCAAATCTGGAACGCTTTAGAGCGACGGACTGAAGTTTGTTCTCTTCAAAGACGACACTTGGCAGATTATTGCTGAAGTGAACAGTTTTAAAATGTGAACTTAAACAAGTAACAGAATTTTTACGTTTATTGTTATGAAAAATGCACATAAATACTATTTACAATTTTATATGAAATCTATATTTTTAAAAACTCTAAAACTGCAAGAAAATCTAAGCCAATAATCTAAACAAGTTGTGTTCCAAATTTGAGTTAGATATCTCAGTAAATGTGTTCGGCTGCAGTACCGATCGCTTCCACTAGAGGAAACTCGTCTCGCGTTCATTTCCAATGCGTCATTTCTGAGTGTGACTGTTGTTTACAGGACCATTAAACCTGTTCGAATCATGTCCATGATTTTTTGGTGTGTTCGTGTAGCAAGTGCCAAAACCTTTACCAAGTTTCGTACCATTAAAATGTTCAGTCAAAAATGACGAAGAGCACTAGACTAGAGGATTAAAAAACAACAACATGTATAAATGCACATTTTTAGTTAAGAATCCACTTGTCAATTTTTTTGTAATTCATGTTGTTTCTTGTTTGGTCCCAAAAAATCTATGAAATACTGAAAATGTGTTTAACCTCATATAAATGTTTTTATTATATTTAAGATTTTCTTTATTTTTGATTTATTATTCATGTCCATGATTTTTTGTGTGTGTTCTCAAAGCAAATGCCAAAACCATTCCGATGAAGTAAAAAAAAAAAAAACGTAAACATTTTTAGTTATAAATGGTCCTAGAGCACCAGAGGGTTAAACGTTGATGAAACCCACTAGCAGCGGTTGATTGACAGTTGAATCTCTCGTCCTCAGGGAGCGTTGACTTACTTCGCTCTGGTGAGGTTTCGTCAGGGCGTTGGAGACATGAGCCGAAGCTACACTGATCCGCCCACTGACATCACTTCCCCTTATGCTCCGCCCACTGACCTCACCTCTCCTTATGCTCCGCCCACTTACCCGTCCTTCCAGAACACCGGGCCAGACGTTTACCAGCAGCCGCCATTCATCCCGAACCCCGACCCGTCCGACCAGAACCGGTACCAGCCGCCCGTCTACTGACAAGCCCCGCCCACAGGCCAACGAAACACGACACCCGGGTCACGTGACGCCGCAGATGTGGGAGGAGCCTCGGCTGGCGGCCAATAGGAGTCTGACTGTGCTTTTACAATGTGGCATAAATGTGTAAATAGTGTGTTCTTCTGTAGACGAGTTGAGATCTGCACTGATGAGCTGAATAAAGTGAAGCCGACGTGTCGCTCACACTCCCGGAGTCACAGCAGTGTGTGTGTGTGTGTGTGTGTGTGTGTGTGTTCTGGTAATGAGTGGGAATGTGGCGGAACAAAAAGAGCTGTTACATCAGGAACATGTGATCGACTGGAGGACTGGGTTTCTCGTCACTGGAGACGGACGGGGCGCTCGTTTGCTTCCAGATCTACAGTGTGAGAAGCGGACTCTCTGGTTGTGTGTGTGTGTGTGTGTGTGTCTGGATCCGCAGAAACACACTGTGATGCTGGGTTTATCTGTCCGGACTCGTGTTTTCTGCGGGTCTGCTTTACCTGTGCATGTTTGTTTCTGCCACGGAATAAAAAAAATCTCACAATTATGATTTTTTCCCTCTGAATTATGAGTTAGGAAGTCAAAGATATACACTAGCGTTCAAAAGTTTGTGGTGTAAGGAATTTTAATGTTTCCAAAAGAGTCTCTTCTGCTCACCAAGCTGCATTTATTTAGATAAATACTGTAACATTTTTAATATATTATTATAATGTAGATCATCAGTTCTCTATGTGAATATATAGTAAAGTGTAATTTATTCCTGTGATCAAAGCTGAATTTATCATCATTACTCCAGTCTTCAGTGTCACATGATCCTCCAGAAATCAGTGTAATATGATCCAAGAAACATTTGATTATTATAAAAAAAGAAATTGGGAAATTCAGAATTCTTTTAATAAAAAAAAACTGCATTTATTTGAAATATAATCTTTGTAAAAAAAAGTCCTAAATGAATAAAATATTAATTTCTTTAAAAAAAAAATCCTAAACTTTAATATAAAAATCACAATTCAGAGAAAATTGTGAAAAAATAGCTCAGAATTGTAAATTATTACCTTTCTAATTTTATTCCATGGCAGAAACAAACTACCATAATATACAGTAACTTTCACATATCAGTATTGTTTTTTTAATAAATTTCATATTTTATTAGAATGTTTTTTGGGGGTTTGCATGTTCACATGTTTTCACTGCTTAAAGGTTTTAGCATTTACATTGGTTTTTTTTCCTGGTGTTTTCTCTGAATAATAGATTATATTTATTTCTATTGCACAAAAACACTGGTGTGTGTTTCTAAATTAAAACAAACGAGTCTGATTGAGAAATGTCATTTTTATTTACATGCATCTGTTGAATTAAAACTAACGTCTCATGTAACAATTTCCTAGTGAGCAGAAAATGCTTAATAAAATGTTTTTAAAAAACCACACAATTATTAATCACAATAAAACATCACTGTCGGCAGTGTTTCAGGATGTCAGCTGGTCTTGCACACATTTAAATAAGATCATTTATATTAAAATACGTTCAAAGGATCAAAGATAAACAATATTTTGCTAGATACTAAACAATGAGTTAATTATTATTTACACACACACACACACACACACAAAGTGCTGAAGTCTCAGTAACGGTGTGGTTCTCAGAGGTGAAGGGAAGAGAAGAGTTTGCGCGGCGCGCTCGGATCCAGAGCTCTCCCTGACGTCACATGATGAGGAGGAGGAGTCTCGTCACACACACACACTCAGGGTGTTCTCAGAGGTGAAGGGAAGAGAAGAGCTTGCGCGGCGCGCTCGGATCCAGAGCTCTCCCTGATGTCACATGATGAGGAGGAGGAGTCTCGTCACACACACACACACACACACACGGTGTGGTTCTCAGAGGTGAAGGGAAGAGAAGAGCTTGCGCGGCGCGCTCGGATCCAGCGCTCTCCCTGACGTCACATGATGAGGAGGAGTCTCGTCACACACACACACACACACACACACACACACTCAGGGTGTTCTCAGAGGTGAAGGGAAGAGAAGAGCTTGCGCGGCGCGCTCGGATCCAGAGCTCTCCCTGACGTCACATGAGGAGTCTCCTCGTCACACACACACACACACACACACTCTCTAAGGGTGTTCTCAGAGGTGAAGGGAAGAGAAGAGCTTGCGCGGCGCGTTCGGATCCAGCGCTTTCCCTGACGTCACATGATGAGGAGGAGTCTCGTCCCGCACCGGGTCTCGGTTCTCTTTGCTCTTCATCAGATCTCCGTAACACCGCCGGCACACAGCGTGGTATTTATCAGAGCCGCCGATCACCTCCACCTGAGGAAGAGGAACACAACGGTCTCACCGTATATCACAATACAGAAGTGCAACTGTGTCTCGTGGACTGATCACCCAAAATGAAAGTTTTCAGAGTTTTAGTGTCAGTAGTACATCAAACATATATATATATATAATGTATAATGTAATGGGGGATATTTGTGGGTCCTCATAATGCCAAATGTCTGATGTTACCAGTAAAAAAAAAAGGTTAACCTTTAACCTTGTGTATTTGAGTGTCGCAATAGTAGTTCAGTATCGTGATGGGTATCGAATCGTGACACGAGGGCATCGCTACACCGCTAGAAACTAAGTTAAAAACAGCTGTGAGGTCTCAGATCTTCTGACACACTGTTGTGTTCAGCTGACTTAATCATTTTAAGGCAATGGGTTTACTCCTTTTTTTTTTCTTCTTTTTTTTTAAAGTAATGTGGAATTGACCGTTTGCAAAGCCCTGCCCCCTTTAGACATTGACCGACACACACCAGCTTACTTTAGATATGAAACAGTCTCAACTTTCAAATTTGGTAATTTCTTAAAGAAATGTAAACACTAAATAGTGTTTTGTGGCTCTTTAATGTGTGTGTCAGTCCGCTCAGTTAAAGCCGCTCGTGATCCGATCATCTCTTCTTCTAGTTCATTTACAGCATCAAATAAACATGAATGAACATCAGAAGGAATGTAGTTTTAACCGCGGAGAGACGTCAGTACACTCCGCTTCTCAAGCTCAAATCCTCCAGCGGTGATCTACTAACTCTCCTGACTGCTGTGTCGGACAAAATGGCGGATTATGATTGGTCAGATCACCTGTCAATCAAACTCCCTGCGAAGGGTCAATTGCAAACTTCACATAACTTAATTTTTTTCAGTTAAGCATTTAGTTAATTTACTTAATTTTAAGGCAACGGGTTTCCTCAAATTGTTAAAGTAAGTGAGCAGTTTTTACAGTGCAGGATGAGGATGTGACACGGATCGCTTCTGCTGTGAAAGTGTGTGTGTGTGTGTACCTCTTTCTCAGCGCCCAGTCTCTTGGTGTACGCGGCTTCTTTAAAGCACTGCATGCACACGGCGTTCAGCTTCACCACGCTCTCCGCCAGAGGAACCAGATTCAGGATGTTCCCGAACGGCTGCAGGACACGGGGTCAAAGGTCGTCAACATTATATTATATATATTTATTATATTAATTATACATGTAATTAATATTAAATACATTCATGTAAAAAAAGCAATAAAAACTAAAATAGTCAAATAAACAATATATATTAAAAGTGTGTATTTTATCTAATATAAATTAGATTTATAATATTTTAAATACATAGTTTATTGTACCATTTTATTTATTTTTGTACACACACACCTTTCTCTGGAAGGTTCCGTCGAGCGCGGCTACGATGATGGTTTTCCCCATGTTGGCCATCTCTTCACAGAACTCCACGGTGTCTGGAAACTGCAAAACCCAAAGATCTGAATTATTAAAGAACATTATAAAGCATAACACGAGACGGAGAACGTAATAATGATTGACACGTACAAACTGTCCCTCGTCGATGCCGATCACACACGCCTGGAGAGCCAGAGACCGAACATCACACAGGAGACTAGCAGGAACAGCCTCCATCATACTCCTGTACACACACACACACACACACATCAGTTACACACACACACACACACCAGTTACACACACCTGTACACACACACACACACACACACACACACACACACACACACACCAGTTACACACACCAGTTACACACACACACACCTGAGACCGATCCTCACACAGAAGACTAGCAGGAACAGCCTCCATCATACTCCTGTACACACACACACACACACATCAGTTACACACACACACACACACACACCAGTTACACACACCTGTACACACACACACACACACACACACACACATCAGTTACACACACACACACACACACACCAGTTACACACACCTGTACACACACACACACACACACACACACCAGTTACACACACCAGTTACACACACACACACCTGAGACCGATCCTCACACAGAAGACTAGCAGGAACAGCCTCCATCATACTCCTGCGCACACACACACACACACACATCAGTTACACACACCTGAACACACACACACACACACCTGAGACCGATCCTCACACAGAAGACTAGCAGGAACAGCCTCCATCATACTCCTGCGCACACACACACACACACACATCAGTTACACACACCAGTTACACACACACACACCTGAGACCGATCCTCACACAGAAGACTAGCAGGAACAGCCTCCATCATACTCCTGCACACACACACACACACACACACACACACACCAGTTACACACACACACACCTGAGACCGATCCTCACACAGAAGACTAGCAGGAACAGCCTCCATCATACTCCTGCACACACACACACACACACACACACACATCAGTTACACACACACATACACACACACACACACACACACACACACACACACACGCCTGGAGAGCCAGAGACCGAACATCACACAGGAGACTAGCAGGAACAGCCTCCATCATACTCCTGCACACACACACACACATCAGTTACACACACACACACACACACACACACACACGCCTGGAGAGCCAGAGACCGAACATCACACAGGAGACTAGCAGGAACAGCCTCCATCATGCTCCTGCACACACACCAGTTACACACACACCAGTTACACACACACCAGTTACACACACCTGAACACACACCTGAACACACACCTGAACACACACCTGAACACACACCTGAACACACACACACACACCAGTTACACACACACGCCTGGAGAGCCAGAGACCGAACATGACACAGGAGACTAGCAGGAACAGCCTCCATCATACTCCTGAACACACACCAGTTACACACACACACACACGCCTGGAGAGCCAGAGACCGAACATCACACAGGAGACTAGCAGGAACAGCCTCCATCATACTCCTGAACACACACCAGTTACACACACACACACACGCCTGGAGAGCCAGAGACCGAACATCACACAGGAGACTAGCAGGAACAGCCTCCATCATACTCCTGAACACACACCAGTTACACACACACACACACGCCTGGAGAGCCAGAGACCGAACATCACACAGGAGACTAGCAGGAACAGCCTCCATCATACTCCTGAACACACACCAGTTACACACACACACACACGCCTGGAGAGCCAGAGACCGAACATCACACAGGAGACTAGCAGGAACAGCCTCCATCATACTCCTGAACACACTCACTCACACACACACACACTTACATGTCGTGTGTGGACATCCCCGTCTGAGAATAGCGAGTGTCTTTGGCGTATTTGATGAGCAAACAGGAATACTGAGCGACCTGGAACCTCCTCACACGCCTCATCAGCTCCGTGCTGGACACACACACACACACACACACACACACACACATTAATACTTCACCTCACAAAACACCTTTTAATGCATCAGGAGTGTCACTGGTTTGAACTAAACTTCATCTGCATCAGAAGAAAGACACTAGAGTCTCAGAGACCCGGATGTAAACACTGCGTTACAGAGTTTGCGATAGTTTTCATTAATTAATCTCAAACCATGACACTTTCCTCATAACAATAACTTGCTTTTATTATAAACAGAGCTTGTGACGTCAGCAAGAGCTCATGTTTTCGCGCTATAATCGTGTCGGCGGTTACATTGTGTCTGTTCTCATCTGCGTTTGGCGCCATTCCGCTGAACCGAACCATAGTTTACCAGACTTTTACTTTTCATAATTCATATTTCATGCTCACCTTTTCCCCGAGAACATCGGTCCGAAGATAACCTGGGAAGATGACGGAGATATTGACGTCATTCATATTTACATTTACAAAAATCCACAACAAAAAGGTAAAGAAAAGTGAACCGGTCACGCACCTGGATCTGTCCTGTTGTCTTCCGCGGGGAATTGGGTAAAATCTTCGCTACATTCAAACAATCCATGTCGTTTGTGTTTGTGTTTATGGTTATCTGGACGTACAGTGCGACTTACAGCAGGATTTGAACATCCCGCCACCGCCAGTTTGTCGCTTTATAGTTCCCGCAGCGTCACGCTCTTCAGGACCAATCACGATCGAGGGCGCGTGCATCCGTGACCAGATCTACAAATCAAAATGAGCGCTGATGAGCTCCTGTGATCTGATTGGTCGCCGCCTATCCAGCGTGTTCCTCAATAACTGACGTCACAGCGAGGGAAGTTGCTCAGCGCGCGGAAGCGTTCAGGCGGGAATGTCAAGAAAAGTGCTTTAAATATGAATAAAGAGTGCATTCAGTGCGTACAAAACTGCTTTTTTGTTGTCTAAATTTATTTGCGTTTAATACACACCTATCCAGTACAATTATGTGCCGAAGTACGGCTGATGAATGAAGCATCAGGGCGTCACACATGACTGTAGCGTGTTTTAAACTATGATTTTAATGCATTTAATGATTGACTGTGTGTCAATAACACATGATGACACGAGGTGCCCTCTCTCTCCTGTGCTGCAGTGTAGAGGTGGACAGCAGGAGAGGCCATCATGAGCGACTGGACGAAAATGAGCACAGATGTGAGTGTTTTTATATTTAATTTAATTTAATTTAGTTTATTTGTCAGGGACAATGTACAAAATACATTAATCTTACGAAAAGATGTTTTGTACCAGAGTTAGCTAATGCTATTTTCCATCTGCAGTCCCCGGGCACGTGCACACAATATTAAAACATTACATTGCAAATAACTGTCAGTAGCACTAACAAACACATGCAATATTAGTTAAACAATGATCATTTAAAAGTAAAACTAGATGTTTAAATGAAAAATTAACCAAAAAACCATCACAGTCTAAAATATGTACAACATAATCAATACAATTATTACATATTGTGTGTCAAATCAAAGATTGTTTATCAAATACAGCAGAAGCAGTGATTTAAAAGTTTTTATTTATTAATAACTATTCATGTTGTCAAATCGTATATGCAAGTATACAAACTTGGATGAAATGTTAGATGCGATTTTGAAGCACTAGTCATTATAAAGAATATGATAGAATGATAATTTCGACATAATTTCGACTTTTTGTCATTTCAACTTTTGTCACAATTTTTAAATTTTATGTCATTATTATTAGTTAGTTATTATTTGAACTTTTTATGTAATAAAAAAGTCATTTTTAATGTGGTATAAATGGGCTTCCATAGGGTATTATGTGCAATTTATACTTTTTTTAAATTAGTATATGAAACTGTGTAACAGTAAACGTTTCGAACATCACCTCACTACACTGGGGCTGTTTAATAATTATAATCTGAGAAATAATATGAATATTTTGCATTTTTAATTCTATAAAAATCCTAACTTTTAGTAGCCCAATAAAAAATAGTCAAAAAGAAAACAAATCACAACCGAGCACTCAGGGTTAATTTATTACACTGGAAATGGTCGAGTGCATTGCATTATGAGTTAAATATATAACATATATAATTCTGGTATTTCATACATATGGAAATTCACATTTTGGGCACAGTATGTTTGTTTTTTGGGGATCACAGGGGATACATGTATCACACACACACACACACACACACACACACACACACACACACACACACAGGATGAGAAACTCGAGGTAGAACAAGGCAATAAAGTTCATCTTTAAACAAGATACAACAAGAGATACTACTAAAATAATTGATTCATAAAATATTTAAAGCAATAGAAATTAAACATATATTACTAAACATATATTAATACAAATAATTAGAAATACCATGGGGGAAAGTTAATCTTCAGGAAATCATGAGGTCTGTATATGCTTGTCCCATGTCTGGGTTAATGACAGGATCCTGCCAGCAGGGGTCGCTGCGCGCGCACGAGTCTGTTTATGTGTGAGCTCGAGCTCCAGTACTCACTCAGTCACGTGTGTTCGACAGGAGCTCGCGCTTCAGTACTCACTCGGTCACGTGTTTTCCTCAGGAGCTCGAGCGTCAGTACTCGCCGAGTCGCTGGTCACTCAGGATGTCCGCGGATGACGTCATCAGAGCCCACGTGGCCGCTTTAAAATCGGGTGAGTGTGTGTGTCTGTGTGTGTGCGTGCGCGTGTAAAAGAGCTGTGAGCACGTGACCTACTTCTGTGACATGAGCGACAGGACTGTTTACATGCGTTTTGGTCCAATAATACTGGATTCAGAGGTGTGTGTGTGTGTGTGTGTGTGTGTGTGTGTGTGTGTGTGTCTGTGTCTGTGTGTGTGTGTGTGTGCGCGCGCGCTTTCTGCAGGCACAGAGAAAGCTCGAGCTGTCACTCAGACTTTGATTGACGTGCCATACGGTGATGGTGACAGAGAGAAACTGGATGTGTACCTTCCCAGCAGCCCCAGTCCAGGTGTGTTACAGTTAATATAATCAGTCTAGGATTATTACATAAATGTTATTTTTGTTTTATTAATATTTTAAATGAGCTTTTATTTTTATCGTGTTTATTTTAGTTTAAAGTCCCCCTGCAGTCAATTACTGTATCCCTTTAAACCCCTTCAGAAGCAGATGTTATATTAGCACATTAGCATATTAGCATAATAAAGAGCAAATCCAGTTACTTTTAGTAGCATAATTTTAATGGCTATTAACTGCATTTAAATTTTAAATACTGTTACTGTAAAATATGTAATAAAATAGTACTTTAGTGTATACTCAACAATTGGATAAAGAATAGTTTTTACAATTGGAACTTATATATATATATTAGGGCTGTCAACGCATCCAAAATAAAAGTTTGTGTTTCCATAATAAATGTGTGTGTACTGTGTATAATTATTTTGTATATATAAATACACACACATGCTTGTATATATTTAAGAAATATTTGCATGCATATAGATTTGTATTTTATTAATATTAATTATTAATATTTTATTAATATGCTGCAGATCTGCCGCTGGTGATCTACCTTCACGGAGGATACTGGCAGTTCCTCAGGTCTGACCCTCGCCTCCTCCGCTTCCCTGACCCGTGTGATCTACAGATCAGATCTCAGTGTCAGTCTTGCATCTGCATCGTGAGCATGTGACTGAGCGGTTATTGTGGTGTGATAAAATAATCAGCATAAATGCGTCGAGCACTCCTTACGACAACACTTCCTGTAAGAATAATCCTGTCCTGTTACGAATCAAACAATCATGCATGCATTAAAACTTAATCAGGCCAATAAGAGACGATTAACCCAAACTCTTCCTTTTATTATACAAATGTTTGCAGATTTATACAAGTTTTTAAAAACCATATAGATGCTGTTCATGGGTTCGCAGAGGTCATCGCCCCCTACTGGCGAAACATTGAATTTTTCGAAACGATGTAACGAAGCCGAATGTACTGAAGTCATGTGACTTTAGCAGTTTGTGCTCCGGATCACTGGTTCGAGAGCAAAGGTTTCGAAAGCGCCCGACACTGATTGTGACTTTTGGGATTTAAATGCGCTCAAGTAGTCATTTTAATTAAAATTCCAAAAAAAAACAATAATTTTTTTTACTTAAAAATAAACGATGATTGAAATAAAATATGTACCTTGAAGTACTAAAAATACATTTAAAAATAAATTAAAACGTTTATTTTTTTATTACTAAAACTTTAAAGCTTTAAATAAATTTAAAATTAAAAACTTTTTAAAAATTATTACAACGTAAAGCTTTAAATAAATTATAAAAAATGTAAAAAAAAAAAAAAACTTACAAAAAAATTTTTTTTAACTTTTTTTTTTTAATTACTAAAACTTTAAAGCTTTAAATAAATTAAAAATTAAAAACTTTTTTTAAATTATTAAAACTTAAAGCTTTAAATAAATTATATATAATAAAATAAAATAAAAATTTAACTTTTTTTTGTAATTACTAAAACTTTAAAGCTTTAAATAAATTCTTAAAAACATTTTTTTTTAAACTTTAAAAATAAAATTAAATTTAAAACCTTTTTTTTAATTGCTAAAACTTCAAAGCTTTAAATAAATTAAAAAATTACAAAAAAATAATTTTAATTACTAAAACATAAGCTTAAATAAAAATTACAAATAAAAATATAAATGTAAATAATTCTAAATATGAATAATCCCCATACTGGTATATCAGTGACATTAACTCTGCTGTGTCCGGGTCCCAGCAAGGACGAGTCCGGGTTCCTGGCCCCCCCGCTGGTCCAGAAGGGCGTGGTCGTGGTCGCCGTGGGTTACAGCACAGCTCCGACAGGTACGACTGGGCATGAGCTCACCTGAGCTGCAGAGGATCATGGGAAACGGATGTGTTTTGTGTGTGTGTGTGTGTGTGTGTAGGGAACATGGACCTGATGGTGTCTCAGGTGCGCAGGAGCGTGGCGTGTGTGATCCAGCAGTATTCGCACATCAGGTGTGTGTTCATGCGTCAGGTAGAGAGGTGGCTGATGGGAAGCCTGTGCTCATGCTGTCCTCTGTTCCTCTTCAGCGGGCTTTACCTGTGTGGCCATTCTGCAGGCGCTCACCTGGCCGCCATGGTCCTGTCCACCGATTGGTCGGAATACGACGTTTCCCCGCAAATCAAAGGTGTGGGTATTAAACACACTTTATTATCCCTGTGAAGCCTGACTTATGGAATAGATTTGCTAAATTTACACTTTAGACAAAATATTTATAGATAAAAATTAGATTTGTTTTTATCCATCAGGATT
>NC_136897.1:28886424-28891424 GCF_949152265.1 Phoxinus phoxinus
TAAAACAAAACTCGTAATTTTGAATAAAGGGCGAAAGAAAATGTTTTGCTCATGAATATTAATCAGAATTCGGCGACGTTTCTTTTTTTCCCTTTTCTTTTCATTGCAGAAAACGGGGACATACAAAGGAGAGAGCAAACATCACATAATATCAACCACAACAATAATAAAGCAAGTTTCTTGCCAATTTTCCGGACTTTCAGGTTGCGTAACCTAATTAATATGCAAAGTCTTCAGTGATTCTTTCATTGGCCAGCTAACTTTGCACTCTTTTGCCGACGTCTGCTTTAAACCAATCAGCTAAGCGTACTGGGCGAGCGTGGCGTTACGTAATTATATATTCATGAGCGGCGCGTGTGGTGGGCGGGGCCTCACGGTACCGGTGTGTTGGCAACCGGCGGTTCGTTTCGGTCTGAACGGCCGAGGAAACACAAGATGGAGCGGGGATGAAATAACCCTTTATCACACAAGACCAAACTGAGGAAAAACATCAGAGGAATACAGTAAGTAACTTATTTAATCGGAAATAAATATTCAGGAAATGCAGAGCGTTTTGTCTTTTGTCTCACAAAGGGTTAAATTCTGTTACTCAGCAAAAAAAAGAAGAGTTTCTTCAGTCTAAAATGCTTGTAGTTAAAATTACATTTTCCAAGAAAAGTCGTTATATCATCGCTAGATTCACTGAAGAAAAAAAGAGAAAACATTTAAACGCTCGAAGGTTCGTTTATAACAGTGTAAAAGTTAATCTTGATGAGGTTTGAAAAACGAACAAACTCCGTTTTAATACATCATTAGTACATTTCCGCTCGGACAAACATTACGAAAAGCTCAAATCTTCCAGAATGGATATCTGTGATTAGATTTAATGTACCGTGTGTTTGTGTTTATGTTTGTGAGGGAATTATGTAAATAAAGCTGGAGGAGCTCCGCGCATGCGCAGATCACGACACGTCCGGGCTTTTAAAGTTTAACTCTCTGCTTCTGCAGCAGAAATAAAGATGTTCTGAGTGATTAATTATATGATCACGCTGACGTGCCATCAAAGATAGGCAAATTATTACAACTTTCATTTGTATTAACACATATTGTGAGTTTCAGACGTTACAAAAGCTTAATTCTGTTGGTGTAACGCGTTATAATAACTTTCACTAAGAACATGATCTAACATTACTACAATATATAGTGTTTAACAGTGCAGTAGTATAGACAAATAATTATTAATCCTTTCATTCATGAATTGACAATCACAGGCAGGATTTCCCCCCGTTTCTCTATTGCTTATATTATTATTTTTTTTACCCATCTTTTAAAGATATTTTAACTGTGAACAGTATGCGTTTTTGTTTTTAACTGAAGAGATACTGTATTAAACATAATATAGTAATAACACAGTAATACTGTGTGTACTTAACACATAATAAATGATATAAAATCATGTAAAAACTATAAAATATACAAAAATATAATACAGCTTCAATTATTGCTAATGCAGTTGAGTGTGTTCCCGTTTGAGCAGCAGACAGAGAACATCATTCAAGTTGAACTTTGCATGTCTTTGATATCAGAACACGAGGACATGATTCCATCAGAGATCTTTACAACCGGTGAAGGTACAACCAGCTCAGACTAGAAGCGCTCGCGCTCCCTCCAGTGTACCGGAGTACCGATGCACCCGTATTACCCTCTGAGAAAACCTCAGGCTGAACTCTGCATTGATCTAGTGATGTTTTCAAAAACTAGCGATCAGTTCTCGATCTCATCTGAAAACAGCCGTGTTGTGGGTAACATGCATAATGTAATCAGATTACTTTTGATGTAACGCGTAAAGTTAAGGCCATTGCACACTGAGTCCGAAATTTTCGTATGCGTTTTTCCGTATTCGTGATTCGGTGGCTCTGAATTGTCAAACACCATTCAAACTGCTTGTTACGGATTCGAAAAACGCAGAAAATCGAACCCGTTTCGATTTTTTTTATGATGGATGAAAATTTCGGAGGCAGTGTGCAAGCGTGATTGAACGTGAGGTCGTATTTATTTTTTAACGTGCGAAAATTTCGGATGCGAATTTCAGTGTGCAATGGCCTTAACACATCACAAGTAACGTGCATTACGCGACGTATTTTCCGGACTATAAGTCGCTCCGGAATATTCGCATCCGAAATTTTGGCACGTTAAAAAATAAATACGAATACGGAAAAACGCATACGAAAATTTCGGCCTCAGTGTGCAATGGCCTTAAGTCGCATCAGTCAAAAAATGCGTCATGAAGAGGGAATAAACATATATAAGTCGCACTGGACTATAAGTCGCATTCATTTAGAAATGTATTTCACAAAATCCAAGACCAAGAACAGACATTTAAAGGGAAGTTATTCAGCTGCACAACAGCACACAGAACAACAGCTGAAGGTGTCCGGTGTGTTAGCGTAACACATTAACAGTTATTCAGCTGCACAACAGCATAAAGAACATATACCTGGAGGCTGAATAGGCTAAACTAACATTAGCCAGCGAGTCCAGCAAGTTACCGGTCAGCAAGTTCACCAAGCTCCCGATCTCACTCCTCAACACTGAATCCACTGAGTTCTTCCTCGGTGTCGCTTCTGAACAACTCCGCTAACTAGAGCGCCCTCTCGCGGCTGCAGACGGTAATGTTTTCTCTTTGTTCATCTCAGTCAGTATGAATTAATTTTGATATAAGTCGCACCTGACTATAAGTCACATGACCAGCCAAACTATGAAAAAAAAGTGCGACTTATAGTCTGGAAAATCAGATTTTTTTTTTCATGTAACAAGTAACTTGCATTGTTATCAGATTACTTTTTAATCTAACGAGTAAAGTAATGCATCACAAGTAATGTACATTATTAAACCATTTTACACACACACACACACACACTCTCTCACACACTCACACACACACACACTTACACACACACACACACACACTCCTCAGACTCACACACACACACATATGTATTATAGTCACACACACACACACACACACACACACACGTATTATAGTATAGTATAGTGTATGTAATACAACATAAAGTGTTACCTGAGTTTTATACACTAGAATGTCATTAGTTTTATAGTTGGACTGATTTGATTGGTTCTGCGAGTGATCCGATACACACAGAACTTTGTTCAATCTGGTTTTCAATCATTTACTAAACAAATCAGTTTTTTTCATTTGACTGTTCATCTTGACCTCAGATGATCTACACACCATTAGTGACATCGCAAAAACAGTGTGTACAGAGTCTCTAATCCGCGGGGCGTTCAGAGAACAGAGGTTTCACATTTCTGAAGGCATTGCAGGTTTAGTGGAGTGTGTGTTAGTGTGTGTGGTCTGCAGACGGAGGAGTTTGCGGCGTCCCTCACCTCTGCTTCGCATCTGTGAAGTTAATGTGTACGTCAGTAGGTAAGGGTTCAGGGTTTGCCTCGTCACTGTTGCGCGGCTCAGAGGTCTCAGATGAGCGCTGGGAGACTGGTGATACACACACCAGAGACGGACACACACAGACATGAGAGGCAGAAAGAGAGGTAGAGAACCTTCATCCTCTTCACTGGTGCTTTACGGTTTACAGTTACTCTATCAGTGTGTGTGTGTGTGTGTTTGGAGAAGACGACTGAGTTTAGTTGAATATCTGTTGTGGGATTTGGACATTAAAACTGCTTCTAATGTGATTTATTTACTAAGAATTTTTTTGGTGGAGGGTGATGATTGAGTAATTTTATATTTTACATACAATTTGGTCCGAAAGTGTGATTTATTTACTAAGAAACTTTTTTTTTTTTTGGGTATGACTTAGGACTTTTACATTTTACACAGTTTGATCCAAAAGTGTGATTTATTTACTAAGAAACTTTTTTTTGGTGGGGAAATGATTGAGTAATTTTATATTTCACATACAGCTGGTGAAATTACTTAGTTTTTTTACAGATAATGATTGGCCTAAATGTTTGAGATAATGTTGATGTGCTCAGGTTGTGGCACTGGCGGGTTCACAGGTCACCTCACAGGTGAAGCCCGTGCTCACTCGAGGAGTGCTGTGGTTGGGTCAGTGACGTGCCGCACTGATTTGCACTTCCAGGAGCAATAAATATTATATATTTATATAAAATAGGTTTAAAATTATATATATGTTTTAATCTCACATCATTTGTCCTCCTCACTGTTCATAATTGTGTGAAAATTTCAAAAATAGGTAACTTTTAGACTACTAATGTGGTCAAATGTCATACGGTCAAACGGAATTCACTTAAAGTTATTTAAGACAATTGCATTTAAAATTATTAAAAATGTTTCAAAATGATACAATTTTTCATTTGGCATATTTTTTCAAGTCTTAAGAGAAGCATATTAAAGTATCAGTAAGATAGACCTTTAAGAAATGTCATTAGTATCTAAAACAAATTGTTCCGCAAAGACACATTTTCTCTATGTCATACGGTAAAACAAAGTTTAGAAGCCATTTTGGAACTGAATATTAATGACTTAAGTCATGTGACATTGGATGACATCACTCAGAGGACCCCCTGAAGACCAGCCAAGTTGAAGGTAAGTTTAAGATTTTGCTCCTACATTTGAGGTAATTTCATCTTTTCCAAGTGTTACCATGTGTCACAGATTTGGGTGTCATATGGTCAAACGTCAAAAAAGGGTTTAATACATTTAAAATGTGAAAAAATATTGATTTACAGGTGAAATATAAAGTTTAAAAGTCAAGGTTAATGGTAAAGGTGGAAGGAGGTGGCCAAGCAACTGCCTGTTATAAATGACAAAGCATGAAACTGTCATAAGGGCAAACAAAAAATGTCATACAGACAAACGATTTTACCGTATGACATGTTGTTATACCATATGACACAGAGCATTTAACTGAATTATTTAGTTATTTCTTAATTGTTATATCACATATATAGTTTGTACAACTAATATGAATTAATATTAACATATATAATATATTTCTGCCTATTTTAAGCATTTTTTC
>NC_136897.1:28896424-29001424 GCF_949152265.1 Phoxinus phoxinus
TGCATAAAAAATTATGTTTTATTTCACATATTTAGTTATTGGAGGTTTGCATAGTATTCTGATTCTGTATTTCACTGATTTATTCATTTTGAGGAATATTGAATATTTTTTTGTGCAAGCGAGATGAGTATATGCTCACATTTAGTCTAGAACTACAATAAACATCATGTTCACACACACACACACACACACACACTCACACACACACGCCTCTGCACTTTGATTTGTCTCAACATGAGGACAGAAGAGCTGTCAGTCAATAAATGGGAAAACAAATTAACTTGTGTTACTTACTTGAAAAATTAACTCCGATATTTTGTTGTAAATGTTTTAAGTAATGCGTTACTTTACTAGTTTCTTGAAAAAGTAATCTGATTACGTAACTCGAGTTACTTGTAATGCATTTCCCCAACACTGCTGATGAGTGGTTTTGTCTTCATGGAATCTGGGATTTATAAACGCAAACTTTTCGATGTAATGACGGTTCTTCTCTTCTCCGTGTCAGCAGGGAGCCGTGACCCGATGCGGGTTCCCGTCCCCGGCGACTCCATGTTCTCCTCCGGCTCCGTCTCCGACCCGCGGTTCCGGTTCCGATGGCGAGCCATCACCGTAGCGACTCTGCTAGCGGCGGGCGTTCTCCTGTACCGGCACCAGAGCTCCTCCGGCTCCTCCGAGACCCGGTCCGAGAGCCAGCGCTCGTGGCGTTCCAGCCGGGACGTGTCCGGCGTGATGGAGACCCGGTCGCGGTACAACGACACGTATCCGCTCAGTCCTCCAGAACACACGGCTAACGGGATCCGGTACCGGATCGGGGTGATCGCGGACCTGGACACGGACTCGCGCGGCCAGAAGGACAACACGTGGTTCAGTCTCCTGAAGCGAGGACATCTGCTGGTGTCGGAGAGCGGCGACAGTGTGTCGGTGGACTGGGATCCGGGCTCGCTGGTTCTGGACTCTCACCTGTCGGAGAAGGGTCGGGGGATGGAGCTGTCCGAGCTGGTGGCGTTTAACGGGCGCCTGTACAGCGTGGACGACCGGACCGGCGTCGTGTACCGGATCGAGGGGAACCGAGCCGTGCCGTGGGTCATCCTGACCGATGGAGACGGGAGCGTTTCTAAAGGTAAAGGAGTTCTGTGGCACTACCTGCGGTCTCTTCTGCTCACCATACTGTAAAACTGTGAAATATTATTATAACGTATAACAGCTGTTCTCTATATGAATATATAAAGTGTTTTTCAGCATCATTACTCCAGTCTTCAGTGTCACATGATCCTCCAGAAATCAGTGTAATATGATGATCTGATGATCAAGACACATTTATGATTATTATCAGTGTTGAAAACAGTTATTTCGGGATTCTTTGATGAATTGAAAGTTCAAAAGAACAGCATTTATTTGAAATATAATCTTTTGTAATATTAAACACTACCGTTCAAAAGTTTGGGGTCGATTAGAATTTTTTAAAATATTTTTTGGGGGGAAATGAAATAAATAAATCAATACTTTTATTCATCAAGGATGTGACAGTAAAGACATTAATAATGTTACAAAAGATTATATTTCAGATTAATGCTGTTCTTTTGTTCTTTCAATTCATCAAAGAATCCCGAAATAAAAATGTAAATAACTGTGTTCAACATCGATAATAATCATAAATGTTTCTTGATCATCAGATCATCATATTATCCTGATTTCTGGAGGATCATGTGACACTGAAGACTGGAGTAATGATGATAAACTCAGCTTTGATCACAGGAATAAATTACACTTTACTATATATTCACATAGAGAACTGATGATCTACATTATAATCATATTTCACTGTTTTTACTGTATTTTTTGTATTTTTAATCAAATAAACGCAGCCTTGCTGAGCAAAGAGACTTTAAAACATTTCAAAAAGCTTTTAAATGGTAGTGTGTGTCCTGTTATCTTATCAGATACTATAAGGAATGACTCAGCTAGATGCTCAAAAGTATGACCCTTTGACCTTGTGACCCGTGACCCTTGACCTTGTGACCCTTGACCTCGCCTGCAGGTTTTAAAGCGGAGTGGATGGCGGTGAAGGACGAGCGCCTGTATGTCGGGGGTCTCGGGAAGGAGTGGACGACCGTCAGCGGAGAGTTCGTCAATAACGACCCCGAGTGGATTAAAGTGGTCGGCCCTAATGGAGACGTGGAGCACGAGAACTGGGTGCCGAGATACAACGCCCTGAAGAGAGCTGCTGAGATTACACCACCCGGTGAGTGCACACACACACACACACACACACACACACACACACACTAACCTGACCCCTAACACAGAAAACTTTATGCATTTTTACATTGTTAATAAACCCTGTTGTGTATATGATGTTATACCTCCTCTCCCGCCGTGTCCTGTGTCGTGTCAGGTTACCTGATCCACGAGTCCGGCGTGTGGAGCGAGCGTCTCCAGCGCTGGTTCTTCCTCCCGCGCCGCGCCAGCAACGAGCGCTACGACGAGACGGCAGACGAGCGCCGCGGCACGAACCTGATGCTGAGCTGCTCGCGCGACTTCAGCCAGATCTCCGCGTCCCGCGTCGGCGCGCTCGAGCCCACGCTCGGCTTCTCCTCCTTCAGGTTCATCCCGGACACCGACGACCAGATCATACTAGCGCTCAAGTCCCAGGAGGACGCGGGCCGGATCGCCAGCTACATCACGGCCTTCACGCTGGACGGGCGCATCCTGATGCCCGACACCAAGATCGGCGACGTCAAGTATGAAGGTCTGGAGTTCATCTAGACTGAGTTTACACTACATCCCATCTTACACTCACATGTGACTCTGAGCACGTGTACACACAAGTGAGTTCTTATACGCTGCGTTTACACTGGCACCAGCAAATCTCATCTCATCTGTCTACAGCTGGCCACGTCATGTGCTTTTCCTGACCATGTGACCCCGGATCACACGAGTACAGGTGACTCTCCAAACATTAGAGTATCGTGCAAAAGTTCATTTATTTCAGTAATTCAACTTATTTATATTATAACTATATATATTATATAGACTCATTACATGCAAAGTGAGATATTTCAAGCCTTTATTTATTATGATTTTGATGATTATGTCTTACAGCTTATGAAAATATCACAATATTCTAATTTTGAATTTGAGGTTTTCATAAGCTGTAGTTCATAAGTCTCTCTCTCTATATATATATATTTATATATTACAGGGCTACTTTATTTCACTCCAGAATTCTACATCTGATCTGTAGATAAATTACAATTATTAATATTATATATAATTATATATCTCTGTTCCGTAAGATTTTGCACTAACAAACATTCATGAGTTACGACAGCCGTCCATGCTGGCGAATAGTCATGAGCACCCGACATTAATTATGTAAATAATAATTTTAATAGCACGGCCATTCAAAACCAGGGTCTACCATGTGCATAGTTTTAATTATATTATTAATTAATGTAAACAACACAGCTGTGGGACTCCAGTCCTGTGTAAAGTGAATGTAAAGAGGTCTGAAGATCTGTGCTTTAAGACTCGCAGTGTAAACGCAGCCCGTGATCATCAACACACACACACACACACACACTTATAGACACGAAACATGGTGTGTGCGCTCTCTGCAGAAGAACAGAAGCTCAGGACTGATGGGACACATGCAATAATAGAGGAGATCTCTAACCAAACTCAAGACGTGTGCATTAAAAAATATTCTAATGAGAATAAATCCAATAATTGTCTTAAAAAATGCCTTTATTAAAAACTACACAACCTCAAAAGCTATTTTATTGATAACATTTTACAATAAGGTCTCATTTGTTAACATTAGTTAATGCATTAGCTATATATATATACTTTAAAAGTATTTATTAATCATGAAGATTAGTAAAATATAGTTGTTCATGTTAGTGCACAGCTTTTGATTTAATAGTGTATTAGTACATCTTGGAATGAAGATAAATGCATTAGAAATAACAATGAACAGCATTATCTAATGTTAACAGATGAAAGCTTACTGTAAAGTGTGTTATTTGTGATGTGTTGCTGGTTTTAGAGTTTTTTATTGTTATTGTAAGAACTACACTGGACATGTTTATATGATACATCTTTTATTATGGCATTAATTAAAAGATAATGGTGAGACATACATATTAAAATGAATATGCAAATAAAGCTTTATTATAAATTTGAGGCAGTTTGATTTCTTTAAGGTGTCCCTTCCTGCAGTGCAGAACTGATCCATAATTTATTCATTTATCACTCATGTTAATGACTTTTATACAGATTTTCAAAAACAAGCAAGCAAACAAACACTCGTGGATTTAATCAAAAGCAGATGTTGTGTGATGACGGTGTGTGTCGTCAGAGTTTAGTTCCCATCATGCGCACGTGTGTCGGAAGCCCTTCGACCTTCAGCACCTGGAACACGTTCAGCGTCTTCAGGAAGTCAAACATGCGTCTGTCGTTGGATCTGAACTCGCTGAACACGCCTTTAGAGCCTGAGACACACACACACACACACACACACACAAACACACAGAGAGAGAGTATTTACACTGTGTTTTGCGTTGAGAGTGTAACGCTGTTCAGCCATTGGTCGAGTGTGGTTGATCATGATTTGACTTTAACTGTAGTGAGTGTGTAATGTTGCTGTTTGATCATAAACAACATCTGCAAAGTTACAACGCTCAAAGTTCAGAGCAAAGGGAGATATTTGCTTTTCCAGAAATAGTTTTTTAAGAACTACAACAAACGGCTGGTAGGAACTACACAACATTAGTGACATCACCAACCCTATAATTTACATAAACCCCGCCCCCGGAACACGATTTATAGATTATCATGACAGAATATGCTAATCAATGACTAGAAGATAACTACACATAATCTACATAAATTCATCAACTAACCATTCAACCAATTTTAACATGCTATGTAAAAATATCTGTGGGGTATTTTGAGCTAAAACTTCACACACACACACACACACACACACACACACACACACACACACACACACACACACTCTGGGGACATCAGAGACTTATTGTACATCTTGTGAAGAGGGCATTATAGCACCGCTTTGAACTCACCGCTGTCTCTCAGCGCTGACAGCACCTGTAGAATCAGACGCTTCGCTGCGTTGTGATCGGGAACTTTCGAGTGGATCTGAAGAGCCATGACCGATGGGAAATCCTGCAGCATCGTCTCTGGATACTGGACACATGAAAACACATCGAGGTCAAGACATTACACTGCATCTATTCTGCTGTTCATCTCTCTTCAGTGTGTGTGTGTGTGTGTGTGTGTGTGTGTGTGTGTGTGTTGATCATGAGAACGCTCCAGTTCTTCTCTACATCAGTGTCAGTGTGTGTGTGTGTGTGTTGATCATGAGAACGCTCCAGTTCTTCTCTTTATCAGTGTCAGTGTGTGTGTGTGTGTGTGTGTGTGTGTGTGTGTGTGTGTGTCGATCATGAGAACGCTCCAGTTCTTCTCTACATCAGTGTCAGTGTTCCTGAACTCCTGAATCGCCTCCACTGTAGTCTCGAGTTTCTTCACAATATTCCTCATTATAATAATTAATATGCAGAATAAAGGGGCGGGGCCTGGTTGAGTGAGTTAGTAGTGTGTTAAACTGGCGGTTATGGAAAGGGGCGGGACATTTCTCAAACACACTCGAATCGCTCGACCAATCACAACACACTGCTCCAGCCGACCAATCAGAGCACAGTGTGCTTTGCAGAAGGAGGGGCTTCATAGAGACAGGAAGTAAACAGAGCGTTACTGACAAACTGGGAAGAGAGGAGCCGCAACACTGGAGAATATGAGAAGAATAATCAACATTCATGATCTAGTAGAGCCGGAACACATCATCAGGACTGTAGAAGGAAACATTATAATGAATCTAGATGTCATTTCCATACCTGAGCTTTAGTCATGGCCGTCTTTGCATCACTGAGGGCGAACACGTAACCACAAACCCCAGAAGCATCATCTAGTATGAGACCGCAGTTCTGTGTCGGCGTGACGTGGCCCTCCACCAGCCTGACGGAGAGAAGCTTTCATTACGCGTTCAGTGACTAAGCAACAAACAAATCTGTATTATGAATTTTTAAGGCCAGATGAGTAATTTGGTGAGGTAAACTTGTAAAGAAACTACACGCCTGCGCACACATATATATTCAAACGCTCATATCTACAGACTAAACACGTGATACGCATGTGCACGCCGGCACGTTTACACAGATTCATGTTTTTGAAGCTTATGAGGAGATGATAACGTTAAAAAAATTCAACGCTTGCACATTGGATCCTGTTTCAGAGTGTGTGTTCTCGAGCTCCAAACACTGTTGTGTGTGAATGACCGACTAGAACGGTGTCGTGTTAGCGGCCGCTAAGTTAATAACTAATGATCTTTACAACGGAAGTAATCAATCAAAACTAACTTTATCTGGACAGTTACTTTACTCTAGATCTGCTGTAAAGCCTGAACACTGTTACTGTAATCTCCCGTTACTGTAATCTCCTGTGATCTCTGTACAGCTGCTGTGAAACTACACTGGTAAAGCGCTGTATAGATGACGAGACTCGACTGATCGGACCAGACGAACTGGCGTATTCTCACCGGTCGCCGACCAGCTCGACGTTCTGCTGCGTCTCCGTCTGCATCTCTTTAAAGATCTTCATCACCTCCGGCTGAACAAACAGAAGATGTTGAGAACCATTCACGTACACTACCAGTCAGAAGTGTGGAATAATTATGATTTTTTATGTTTTGAAAGAATCTTTTCTGCTCACCAAAGCTGTATTTATTTGATCAAAAATACAGTAAAAATGTATATTATTATAATGTAAAATGCGGTTTTCTATGTGAATATATAGTAAAGTGTAATTTATTACTGTGATCAAAGCAGAAAGCACAAAAATCTGAAGCAGTGTGTTCAACACTGATAATAATCATAAATGTGTCTTGAGCATCAGATCCTCATATTACACTGATTTCTGGAGGATCATGTGACACTGAAGACTGGAGTAATGATGATAAACTCAGCTTTGATCACAGGAATAAATTACACTTTACTGTATATTCACATAGAGAACTGATGATCTACATTATAATAATATTTCACTGTTTTACTGTAAGTTTGATCAAATAAACGCAGCCTTGCTGAGCAGAAGAGACTCTTACAGAAATCTTAATTATAAATAAACTGTTTTGTTAACATGTTTCAAACTAAAGTCATACAGGTTTGGAATGACATGTCAGTAAATGAAATGAAATGTGCACTGTCCCTTTAAGAGCGCGTCACCTGATCTGTAGGAGTGCAGGGCCGAATGGTGTACACGCGTGTGGCGGGAGGACTGCGGAACAGATCCCGGATCCCGTGTGACGGCAGCATCCTCTAGACATCACGAGGAACACAAACATCATCAGGACCCGGAGGTTCATCACAGGTCAAAGGTCAGTGTCGTACAGAAGCGTACCTGGAATTCTCCAGATAACGCGCCTCTGAAACCCCACGGCTCGGGGTCGTCACTCAGAGCCAGCGCAGGGTGAGGCGTGCGACCTCCTGCAGGAAAACAGCAGACGCTTCGTTACAGCGCCAGCGGGACCAGTGTCGGGGAGATGCTTTTAAAAGTAATGCGTTACAATGTTGTGTTACTCGCAAAAAACAGTAACCACTTGTGTTACTTAGTTACACTTTATGAAAAATAGTGTTACAATATTGTGTTACTCCCAAAAAAGTAATTACTTGTGTTACTTAGTTACACTTTATGAAAAATAGTGTTACAATATTGTGTTACTCCCAAAAAAGTAATTACTTGTGTTACTTAGTTACTCTTTATGAAAAATAGTGTTACAATATTGTGTTACTCCCAAAAAAGTAATTACTTGTGTTACTTAGTTACTCTTTAAGAAAAATAGTGTTACAATATTGTGTTACTCCCAAAAAAGTAATTACTTGTGTTACTTAGTTTTACTCTTTATGAAAAATAGTGTTACAATATTGTGTTACTCCCAAAAAAGTAATTACTTGTGTTACTTAGTTACACTTTATGAAAAATAGTGTTACAATTTTGCGTTACTTCCCAAAAAAAGTAATTACTTGTGTTACTTAGTTACACTTTATGAAAAATAGTGTTACAATATTGTGTTACTCCCAAAAAAGTAATTACTTGTGTTACTTAGTTACTCTTTATGAAAAATAGTGTTACAATATTGTGTTACTCCCAAAAAAGTAATTACTTGTGTTACTTAGTTACACTTTATGAAAAATAGTGTTACAATATTGTGTTACTCCCAAAAAAGTAATTACTTGCGTTACTTAGTTACACTTTATGAAAAATAGTGTTACAATATTGCGTTACTTCCCAAAAAAGTAATTACTTGCGTTACTTAGTTACACTTTATTAAAAATAGTGTTACAATATTGTGTTACTCCCAAAAAAGTAATTACTTGCGTTACTTAGTTACACTTTATTAAAAATAGTGTTACAATATTGCGTTACTTCCCAAATGAGTAATTACTTGTGTTACTTAGTTACTTTTTATGAGAAGTAATGCGTTAAAATACTTTTCCGTTACCTTTTCTCATCTTGGCTGGGCTTGCTTGTTTATTTTTTAATAACAACAAATAAAGCTTCTGCTGTTCAAGTTCAACACTCTTATTTCTGAATCTAATCTAAAGTAATGTTTGCTTATTAGTACGGTTGAATTAGATCATTGAAGGTCAGTAGCAAAGACATTGGTTAATAAGGTGAGATTAAATACATAAAGTATATTTGTGTAATTTAATATAGTTAGTTTTGCGTAAAATTCTGAGATTGCGTTTAACTGTTTTTATGCATTTTGAGGAATACTGAATGTTTTCGTGCAAGCGAGATGAGTAAATGCATGTTTACATTTAATCTAGAACTAAAATAACCATGTTCTCACACACACACACACACACACACACACACACACACACAAGCGTTACTCATTTGAAAAAGTAACTTAGATATTTTGTTGTAAATTGAAAAGTAATACGTTACTTTACTGGTTACCTGCTAAAGTAGTCTGATTATGTAACTCAAGTACTTGTAATGAGTTACACACAAGCCTGTTCAGGGCCGGCGACTGTCACACACACTCCGTGTCACGTACCCAGTGTTTTGACGTAGGCTTTGGCCATGGTGACGCCACTCTTGATGTCACAGATGTAATTGTAAAGGTCATAGAGGATGACCCTGTTGGGCACATTGGACAGTCGGTTGAACATCTGGACCACGGCACCGCACATGTCGTCAAACTTCTCGGCTCTCCGTCGCCATTCTTCACCCTGCAACACATTTACAGTTATACATTTGAAAGACGCTTTTATCCAAAGCAACATTCATTGCATTCAATGTGTACATTTACATTGGACCAATCAGAAAGAAGCGCTGTGTTAGCGCTGCGCTGGTTTGGTTCCGATCGGGCGACAAACCTAGGACTAGTGTCTTAAAATATCTTGAATGTAACTCGACACCCTTGCCTCGATTAGTTTACGCGGTTCTATGAATATGCAAATGAGCCCCGCCTCCACTCACTCACTCACTCACTCAGAGATCCACTGGTTGATGATCACACCTTGATCTGATTGGTTACAAGGTAGTGTGTGACGTCAGAAACACCAGCGACATGAGCGTTCAGGAGTTATGAGCTATTACGTACTTCTCACCGCTGTAGCGCCACCATCAGGCCGATTCTAACAATTGCAATAGTGTTTCAGCGCTAAACGCTCAAACCCGTAATAAATAACAACAAGCCTAAATGTTAAAAAATGTATGTTGAGACTTCGGGATCATCATCGTCACACTCTGACCTTCTCAGAGTCGCGGTCCGACCGCAGCCAGTGCAGCTCCTGCAACATGACGAGGGCGGTGGGCCCGTGTTCGTACGGCAGATAGAAGAGCTCCGCTAGCAGCGTCAGGTCCGCTAGTGTCAGCGGCTCGGCCGTGTACAGCGGGTTGTCTTTGGGTCCCGGCTCGTATCCGTCCGTCTGCATCGGCTCCTCTTCGTCTCGTTTAGAGCCGCGAGCGCCAGAGCCTGAACACCATCAGAGCACTGAGTCACATGTCATCTCAAAATGGAAGAAAACGTTTATTTAGCATTAACGTCCCCCTGTAGTCTCACCAAAATGGCATGTTAATGTTTTTTCCTTCATGCCTTAAAATATATTGAATGTAACTCGACACCCTTGCCTCATTTAGTATGCGTGGTTCTATGAATATGCAAATGAGCCCCGCCTCCACTCACTCACTCACTCAGAGATCCACTGGTGGACGATCACACGTTGATCTGATTGGTCAAGGTAGTGTGTGACGTCAGAAACACCAGCGATTTCACACCGTGTGTTTGAGACTGTCTTTGGTTCACTGCAGTTTTAAGCAGAAAATACTCAGCAGTGCTGTCCACTTATGAACTTACACATGGTGTGTGTTAAAGCAGATTAATAACTCCACACACACACATAAACTACATTAAAAACTATATTTTCACCACAGGGGGACTTTAAGTGATGCGTTTTACGTAATCTGCGCACTTTTGCTGACAAATAAAAGTGAATTTCTCAGTCCAGGTAAAACGGAGAAGAGTAAACATCATTTATTTACATATAATACTGACAGTGTGACGATACAAAGTGGGTTGAAAATCGGGAAAGTTACACTTTAAAGGTAGGGTTGGTCAGGATTGTCTAAAAAAACTTTTATTCAAATTTGTTTAAACTGTCTTTATATACCAATACATAATTAAAATGCAAGTACTCTGAAAAAGAGAGTATAAAAACTGAGTGACTCTAGTGTATTTAGTCTTCAATAAACACAGCTCATTAATTCCAGTCACTCCCACCTAAAAACGAGTGAGCGACTGCACGTGGGCGGAGCCAGTAATAGCGGCAGTAGTCATGGCGACGGAGAGTGACAGTCACGCAAGCCAATCACTTGTTTCGTCCCGGTAGGAATTAATGAGCTGTGTTTTTTGAAGATTAAATACACTATAGTCACTCAATTTTTATACTGTCTTTTTCAAAGTACTTACATTTTAATTATGTATTGGTATATAAAGACAGTTTAAGCCAATTTGAAAAAAAGTTCTTTAGACAATTCTTACCTACACAACCTTTAATGCTAATCGAAAGCGCGAAATGTTGCCTCTGCAAAATAACTTTACATTTTATCACAGTTAATGTTCACTTTTTTTTTTCAAGTAATGAAAATGTTGGTTTTAGTCTCAGTTAGCGATAGCACACATGATGTCAGAGTTGTGTCTTTACCGTCAGGCTGATTGGCTCGACTGAACTCCACCAGCCAATCAGTGAGTGCGAGCTGCAAAGCATCATGGGGGTTGTAGTCCGACCCGTCGTCTCCATCTGTGGAGCGATGACATCATCACCGCGACAGACATCAATACACGAGGGAAATGTAACTCAGGAATTAGGAGTGCATATATATAAATAACTGTGTGTGTGAAAGATTGTGGTTTTATGGAGTTGATAGTGACTGTAATCTCCTGTTATCTCTGTAAAGCTGCTGTGAAACGCTCTATAATGTTAAAGTTTACCCATAGGAACGTCTTTCTGAGCGTAGCTGGACCTGCACCATGTGGCCAGAGTGTGAATTGCAACGAAGTTGGGCTCGAATTCGCAGTTGGGGTTAGTGAGGACGCCTCTGAGCTTGGGGATGAGTTCTGCGGGCCGGTTCTTGAAGGGTCCGAGGAAGAGTCTCTGCGGGTCGTAGTCATTGGCGTGGATGTTGTCCCAGATGACCGGCGGCCTCCTCAGGACGGCTGACACCTCGTCTATGGACGCCACACTGATGTCCTGCGACACCACCTTCGGCCCTGGCACCGAGAACACACATGGTTTAGAGGGTTAGTTCACTCGGACTATTTTAAACATCGTCTTTATTAACTTTCTGGGCCGGCAAGTTTCAATCACAACAGAAGCCTCTGGAGGAGTGAGACACTCTCAGATTTAATCACTAATATCTTCATTTGTGTCCCGAAGATGAAGGAGAGTCTGACGGGGTACAAGTACAGTAGCTAATGAACCTTATCGTAAAGCGTTACCAAATATTGTGTGTGAATAAGAGAGGGTTATTCGACTAAAGGTGTGATGATGTCACCTGTCCAGAGGACGTCGATCCCGGCGTGGAGTTTCTCTCCGACCGTCTTCAGGTACGCAGACAGCGGCACACTCGGCGAGCAGAACGCAGCGCAGTAATCTAGCACAAACCAGTTTATCTGCTTTATTATCATCAACACCAGAACCATGCCCTGGAAATATGCTATAATTCATATTTCTGCTTTAGAGATAAAGATAAGAGTTGTAACTGAGCTGTGGAAAATGTCCATATGTTTGCAGATAGTCTATACATGTGTGGCCAATATCACGTGCAACAGTGTTATTATACTTTTATTAATATTTTGAATTAGCTTTTAGTTTTATATTTTTAGTTTTCATGTTAATTTAGCTAATTTTTTTGTCAGTTGGCGATGTGCTTTTGTCATTTTTTTTCTCTCTCTCTCTCTCTCTCTCTCTCTCTCTCTCTCTAAAGTATTGCTTTTATTTATTTTATAGTATTTATTAAAAAAAATAGTTTTAGTATTTATTTTAATTAATTGTATCAATATTTTACATTTTTTATTAATTTTTTATAATTTATTAATATATTATTATTATTATTTATTTATTTATTAAGTTAACTTTATTTATTTTAGTTATAATATTTATTATAATGCTTCAACTTATTATTTCAGGTTTTTTGCCAATGCAACATTTCTAATTTTCAATAGTTTTAGCCTTCGTTTTATTTAACGATAATAACCCTGATATCTGATATACTGTATTAATTTTACTTAAATTATTTAGATTTTTAAATTATTATACGTATATGTATGTTTAGTATGCAAATTTCCATTATGGGATAAACAAAGTTTTACTTAACCTTAAATTAAAAAAAATTGTACCATCATTGAATTACTACTATTATAGTTTTTATTAATATTTTGAATTAGATTTTATATTTTGTTTTCATTTTAAATTAAGTTAATGTTTTAGTAATTTTGCTGTATTTTTTTAATACCTATATAGGTTTTAGAAATGTTCTATTTTAGATGATTTAGTTTTAGTTATTTTAGTCTTTCAACTTAAACTAACCAAAAGTGAGAGACGCTGCTGGTTCAGGGTTCGGGTAAATAAAGCTTAAATAACATGTAGTAAAAGTAAATCACAGTTGATGTTTGTATATCGAGTTGCAGTGGCTCAGCACCTGTGGGGCAGAAGAGGAAGGTGTGCGGCTCGTCCAGGTGCAGGAACACCTCGTTAGTGACGGACACCTGAGCTTCAGCGAACGAGCTGAACGCCTCTTTATCAGAGACACACATTTCAGTCTCGATGTCGTCGAACAGCAGCGCGAACGACCGGCAGCCAAACGCACACACCTGCCCGGAGGAATTACAGCGTTAAACAGAACTTCAGAACTGAAACCATTCATCAGTATTTCAGTCTCACTTCCTGTAGGTTTGTAGCTAATTTGCATAATGCCAGCCTGTGGTCTTGATTGGCTGAGAAGCGTCTCTTAGCCCCGCCCTCAAACACTGTAGTCGTATCTCAGACACCATTGTCAAAACGATCCCCATGCACACGGATCCCTGAAAACGACTAAAAGCGCTGTATTCTGCTGCCAGGCCAGTAGGTGGCGATGAAGCACTATAGACTGAACACGTAATACACATGTGCATGACATCATCGTCTTCAGAGATTCGCGTTTTTGTGGTTTACACGTTTTCAAAACAACAACTTTTTTTTTGGACATATAAGATATATTCAGATATGATAATGAGTGTTTGCTTTCTGACCAATCAGAGCAGAGCAGCTCTCAGAGAGGCGGGGCTTAGCGAGACTGAATCTTCGATGGAAGCGTTTCAGAGACTGGGAGAAAGAGCTGACGCTGCAGTGCAGATTATGAGGACATGGATGAATAGAGACTTTAAAGGGCACCTATTATGGAATTTTGAAATGTACCTTTCATGTAGTGTGTAACATAGATCTAAGTGAACAAAAACATCCTGCAAAGTTTGAAATATGAAAGTGCACCGTATATAAAGTTATTGTCTTTCAAAAGTGAGAGTCGACTCTGAGTCATTTTTATGAATCGTTAGAAGACCGAAGCTTTTTCTCTGACTAGATGACGTCCACTTGTCAAGTTATTTGAATACGACACGCCCACTTATTGCGCTCCAAGGCCAGCAGGGAAACATCATGGCGACGAGACGCTGTGTTCTGAAGTGCGGCGCAAAAGCAAACTTTTTTCATCTGCCCAAGGAGGAGCATTTGAAGACTAAGTGGCTACAATTCATATATACAACTATACCACAGAAGTATAGTCCGAGCCTTGTGCTTTGTTCGCGTCATTTTGAAGACGATTGCTTTTTAAATGCAATCAAACTTGGATTCGCGAGCCGGCTGATATTGAAGGAAGGTTCAGTTCCAGGTGTATTTGCATCAGCTTCCTCCTCCGTATCACAACCTGTAAGTGTTATTAATAACTGTTGCTTTTATGTTTTATGTAGCATGCTTAATTATTATTTTGTCTGTTGTGTAAGCACCGTTTAGCTTCTAGGTCTTCAATGACAATTGTATTGAGATATGTGAAGTGTTTGTCATTGTTTTCGGAGTTGTCTAAAGAATAGAGTAATACCTCGTAGTAACGTAACTACATTTTTTTTTTTGTAAAAACGTTATGTTTATGCATCGGGCTAACGCAAACAAAGACTGATTGTGCTTTTACAATATGAACTCTGGGCTATGCTCGCTAACATAACATTAAATTCTTTATCTTATTTTTCGTTTTTTACTACAAACTATAAAGCAGTGGACTATAATCATTATTATAATACAATTTAATTGATAAAAGCATCATTGTACTCCGTGTTAAAAATAAGTATTATCTCTGTAAACACTTCTGGGTCATCTGACCAATCAACGCAGATTAGCGTCGCGCAGAGGAGGGGTTTGGAAAAGTGAGTCGTTGAACGATTCATTTGGGAGTCGGTGAGCAAATCAGGTAAAAATAAATGCATATTATACGAAAACAAAAGTGTTTTTTGTCATTGCATGCATGTAAAACTGTTGTTAGGGACTCCCTAAACAACATTAGGAACATTTTAAATGTCATAATAGGTGCCCTTTAAACATGAAGTGATGTCTGCACCTGTGTCAGTTTCCTCTTGAGCGCCGCCACTTCTTTAGGGTTGGAGAAGGTGATGTCCAGCCCGGGGGATAAAGCGTAGATGAACTCCACGTTATGCTCTTTAGCAGCGGAGATCAGCGTCATGAGTTGTTCTGTAACACACGATCAGCGAGGTCATCTTCAGATACGGTCACGGCTGATAACTGAAGGCAATGTAAGCGTAGTGTCATCCCTTCACTGCCGTCAACTTTTTTCAGATTTGTGGCCAATTTGTAGATTGTACACACAAAATTTCTTTGAATTTTTCTTGAATTTCCCATTTATTTCCTACGGTCGGTCACTTTTGACCGAAGACCACAAGTGTGACTATTTTTTTTTGCGACCACTTAGTCAATTTTTTTCTGTGTTCACATTCAAAATGCCATTAAAGTCACAAAGTTTCACAGCATTCCGATGAAGATTTTTTAAATAAAAAATGTAAAACAGTGATTTAAACTTAAAAATGGCACTTTATGACAGAAAGGTTCTCGAAGATGTGATATTTAACTCGTTTTCAAGCTTAAGTTCGGCTGTCACCTGCTTCTTCCAGGGAATACAGATCTCTCCAGTACATCCTATGCTTGTAATCGTCTTTCGGAGCGTATAGATACGCGTTCAAGCCCCATTTCTGCTCCCTGGGAACAAAAAATAACATAATAACACACACACAGGTGAGATAAAGACCTGATAACACACGATGACATCTGATAACGTGGTTTATTCACCTCCTGAAGAGCTCTTTTCTCTGGCTCATAGTCCACGGCCTCCCATAAAACCCTGCAATACACACAGGTCACATGATCACAGACACGCCTCAATATACATCAATCTAAATTACAGCAAGAATACACTAAATTCTAAAGAAATGCAACAGCAATGCAGTTTTGTGTATTTATAACGTGTAATAGTCAAGTCAGCTTTATTTATACAACGCTTTATACAATACACAGTGTTTCAAAGCAGCTTTACAGAGATAACAGGAAAATAATGCAACAAAGTTTGTGTCTAGAAGAGAATAGCGTCACAGTAAGTTCAGTGGTGGTTCGTTTTTGTTGTAAAAAAGTTATTAATTTAGTTAATTTATATATATATATAGCCGATCTGGAGAGACAGTATATGATGCTCGTATAATGCTGTCAATGCAGGAGATCAATAATATTGCTGAATATTAAATTAAATTAAACTAATTATATGATTAAACTATGAATGTTTTTTATAATACATATATTTTATATGTCCTACATTATTATTATTATTATACAATAATACATTCTGTGTATTATTATTAGTAGTAGTATTCCAGTACATTTTTAAAATACACTTCCCAGAGTAAAATCATTAATTATTTATATCTTCAAATTATTAGTGGCTCACCCTCGACCACTCCACTCAGGAACATCTTGGATTTCTTGGACATGACTCCTGGTTTCCAGCCGATCGATATCGATGATCAATCAGATGTGACCCACATGCAGCTCTGTTTGCGCTGTTTGATGGTTTTGAACTCGCTCGACGATCTTTCTGGATATGCTGACACACACTCAGCTGTTTGGGTTGATGTTTATGTTTATAATCTCTCCGCTTCCTTATTGTACGCGTGGTCACACCATCGCGCATGCGCGATTCCTCAGCTGTCAAATAAACCCCGCCCACATGTGCACAGCCCCGCTCCCCGCGCGCCCGCTTTCTGCCAAACTCTACAGCAGTTTAAGGTATTCCGCACAAATAAACGATAACAATGTTGATAAAAGCAATAGGGAATCAAGATATATGAAATATTTGCTTTTAGAAATGCTTGGAACTGAAGTAAAAATAAAGGTGAACTGAAATCATTCACCTGCAGATGTTCGTTTTCCTCAGGCGCCTCACAAACTTATACCATGAAAAACTGACCATTTGTTTAGAAAACATATGTATTCCTCTTTTTTTTTAATAGAATGTTCCAAACTAAACATATTTCTTATGAATATTGTCTTAATTGGTAATTAATCTGCAGGTTTTGCCGGTTACCCTCCAGCACGTGACATTAAATGAGCGGGAAAACAGGACTAATGTCAGTAAGTGGATATTTGACTAATTCTGTTATGATTAGTGTTATTATTATCTTCAATTTGCCCAAATCTGGTAATGTTTGACAAAATCATCTGTTCAAATGCTGTAGGACCTTTTATCTTCGGTTTTCCCTTCAAGACTTTGTTTTGGTGATTTTTAATGGATGTATTTAGTCAGTTCTCCTCAAACTCACGGTCCCATATTTGATTTTTCTGTCATAGAAGTGATATTGTGACAGAAATGTATTAATTTGTCAGAGAACACATTAAACATTAACCTGTGGATATTTTTGGTATAGCACCTGAAACAAAAACTCATAGGAACCTCCAATTTTGTGATATCAATTTCAAATTTGGAACACAAAATATGGCTTTGATTTTATAAAAGTTTGAGTAAAAATGATTTTATAAACTATATATTTTGTATTAAAATAAAAAATGTTTAGTACATTTGTTTTACAGTAAAAAAACCTTTTTTTTTTTATTTGCTTTCACTTCAGCAATAAAGTGTCTTTAAAAATAGACCAACTTTAGGTCTTAATTCCAAAATAATTCATGAATTACAACCATTTAAGTTTGGATAATGCATTCCCACATCTATGGCTGAAAAGGGGTTAATTTCCCAGCAGTCTAGTGTCATTGTTATCTAGTGGTATTTTCATGTGGGTTGTAAAAGTTTTACATACATTGTATAAAAGTTCTGAGTTTAGTGTCACAGAGGAGAGGCCAGTCTTTATTAGTACATAAACTTTTTTATTTAGTTATAGCTTCATCATTCCAACTGAGAAAGATGGGAAAACATTTTTGGTGTCACTTAAAAAAAACCTCAGACTATATATATAGAAGACAAACCATTCACCGTTGTACTTTAGTAAAGATGATTTCATCCTTTAATGCAGTCCATTCTTATGTACAAAATTCATAAACAACAATACTTCAACAGAAGGGTTTGTCCGTCGAGTAAGAAAGACGTGAAGGTAAAGTCAGTTTAGTGAAGTGCAAATGACTCTTCTGGAAAGTAACTCGAGTGAAGCTCTACACATCATCTGTACGGCGTTGACTCCTAATGTAAGTGCGTTTGTCACAATCACAGATGAAGTTAATAGAGCTTTACTTGTGCTAGACCCAGAATACTCCTTTAAACCAGTTTGAGCAGTTACTATTGCAAGTGAGCCAACTTGAGTCATGATGGGTGACCAGCCAAAACCAGAACGAAAGTCTTGAACTGGAAACCAGCGATTAAACTGGTGATTTAAGCTGGTCAGCAGGTAAACTGGTTTGTTTCAGTGCTCGAGTCTGCGCTGCTACCTCTTCTGTCTCTGGGCCTGTTTCAGAAGCGTGTCGAAGTCGAACGACTCGCATCGGCTCCTCGACGAGCCATCGGCGTCCCGGTTAGAATCTAAACCACAAAAACAAGATCAGAAATTAAACAATTCAGAATCTCAACCAAACTAACCCGTAATCACATCACAATCAATGATTTAAAGTCCCCCTGTGGTGTAAATCCAGCTTTTACTGTAATTTATGTGTGTATGTGGTGTTATTAATCTGCTTTAACACACACATGTGTAAGTTCATAAGTGGACAGCATTGCTGAGTATTTTCTGCTTAAAACTGCAGTGAACCAAAGACAGTCTCAAACACACGGTGTGAAGTCGCTGGTGTTTCTGACGTCACACACTACCTTGACCAATCAGATCAACGTGTGATCGTCAACCAGTGGATCTCTGAGTGAGTGAGTGAGTGCATACTAAATGAGGCAAGGGTGTCGAGTTACATTCAAGATATTTTAAGACAAACACTTTTTTTGTTAAGTAACAAACTTTAAAAATGTAATTTTGGTGATCAAAGATGAGTTTTAAGGGATAAAATTATTGACTTAATACATTTTAATTTAATACATTTAATCGCAGTGCATCGTTCGCAAAGACCCGCCCCCTTTAGTTACTGTTGCTATGTCCGACAAGCCACGCCTCTCTCACGCCACACGTTCTCACAGTGAAAAACACACGCGGAGCAGAGAGACACTGACAGACACAGACCAGCTTACTTTAGATATGAAACAGTCTCGACCTTCAAATTTGGTCATTTTTTATAGAAATTTAAACAATAAATTGTGTTTTGTGTCTCTTTAATGTGTCTGACAGATCGCTGCCTCAGTTAAAGCCGCTCGTGAACGATCATCTCTTCCTTCTAGTTCATTTACAGCATCAAATAAACATGAATGAACATCAGAAGGAATGTTGTTTTAATCGCGGAAAGACGTCAGTACACTCCGCTTCTCAAGCTCAAATCCTCCAACGGTAATCTACTAACTCTCCTGACTGCTTTGGCGGACAGAAATGGCGGATTATGATTGGTCAGATCGCCTGTCAATCAAACTCCCTGCGAAGGCTCAATTGTGCAGCCCTAATTCTGGGCTTGATAGACAATGTATTACTGCTCATATCAGCAAATATCAGTCATTCAGACCAACCTAAATCTGCATAGTTGGATTTGCAGAACTGGCGTCTGCCGCCGAAGCAAATGTCGAAGGGAAGCTCGTCTGAGCGCCTCAGTTTACTCCCGTTCTCGATGGCAGTGTGAGCGTCGTCTCGGCTGTAATACGTGACGAAGCCGTAGTTATCTCTAGAAGGAGGGAACAGAAACACACTGAGAACAGAACACACACTACCAGTCTAAAGTTTGGGATTGGTAAGATTTTTTATGTTTCTGAAAGAGTCTCTTCTGCTCAGCAAGGCTGCGTTTATTTGATCAAAAATACAGTAAAAACAGTGAAATATTATTATAATGTAGATCATCAGTTCTCTATGTGAATATATAGTAAAGTGTAATTTATTCCTGTGATCAAAGCTGAGTTTATCATCATTACTCCAGTCTTCAGTGTCACATGATCCTCCAGAAATCAGTGTAATATGATGATCTGATGATCAAGACACATTTATGAATATTATCAGTGTGGAAAACAGTTATTTACATTTTTATTTCGGGATTATTTGATGAATTGAAAGTTCAAAAGAACAGCATTAATCTGAAATATAATCTTTTGTAACATTAAACACTACCGTTCAAAAGTTTGGGGTCAGTAAGAATTTTTATTCCATTTTTTGGGGACGCATTAAATTGATCAAAAGTGACAGTAAAGTTATAATGTTACAAAAGATTTTATTTCACTTTCTATTCATCAAAGAATCCTGATTTTTTTTTTTTTTGTAAATAACTGTTTTCAACACTGATAATAATAATGAATGTGTCTTGATCATCAGATCATCATATTACACTGATTTCTGAAGGATCATGTGACACTGAAGACTGGAGTAATGATGATAAACTCAGCTTTGATCACAGGAATAAATTACACTTTACTGTATATTCACATAGAAAACTGATGATTTACATTTTTTAAATACACTATTTTGTATTTTTCGATCCACAGCTTTTGATCGTCAGCGTACAGAACCGACACTGAAGCTCGAGCGCTTCTCGTGATGAGTTTGTGAGTCTCACCCGCGACTCCTGATGTGGATCGTACAATCCTCAACCTTCCCGAACAGCGAGAAGCGATCCTTGAGGTCTGAAGGCGACATGTTTCTGCGGATTCCTCCCACATACACAACCCTACGCTCCTCCTGAGGATCACACACACACACACACATTAGCCTCCCTTTTTATTGGAGAGATATATAGAGTACAGATAAACAACAGAAATCAAATCCAAAGATCCTCCGTATTTTCCTTATGCAAACAAAAATCTACAGGGTCCCCGAGTATTAAAAGGTCTTAAATTCGATATTTAAAATTTAAGGCCTTAAAAAGTCTTAAAGTCTTATTTTTACTTATGAAAAGTCTTATTTTTACCTATGAAAGGTCTTAAATTTTAGATGACACTTTGACGACGTATCTAAATGCTTTCCAAATGAAAACTATCTAATTAGCGTACGTATTATTTTTATTATTCTATCTTTGTGGATTTGCTTGTTCACGTGACAATTCGCGTCATTTACGGCAGCGTATTAGCCTGCGTCTGTCTCCTGCACGCGAGAGGAGAGGATAAGAGAACGAGTAAATGTCAGTTCAATAGTAAGTTCATTCTTTGTGCTTAGGATTGTCTATAAACTATGATGATATTGTAATCATTGTTTTAACTAACGTTACGTACGAGGCACCGCGAGTTCGAGCTGACATCGCGTTTGTCTCTCATGCTTGCTTTCACTGCGTGATGTGTCAGTGCAGTTATAGGTATGTCCCCAAATGAGTTTTTGTCTTATTATATTTATATCATATTATGTTGTTATATTAGAATATCACGAGCAAGAGTGCCGTTTTCCTGTGCTCAATTGCAAATGTGCTATTTATTTTATACAACAGTTAAATTAACAATAAAGTTAACATTGTGTGTTACTTTTTATATTGTCAATATTGTTTGTTTCCCCCTTTATTTTGCCGACGAGAATTTTATAATGAAACTGTAGTCCAACAGACAGCAATTCTTTAAAAAAAATTTGAAATCCGCGTTTTGAACGAATCATTTGATTCAATGAATGAATCGGCCGTTTGAACAAATCGGTTGAATAAAACTCCAACAACTCGCTTATTAAGACAGTGACTTACTGCCACCTACTGGCGGGTTTAGTTGCATATTTAAAGTACCCTTTAATTAAAATGTTAAAATTATAAAATATTTCATATTTAAATATTGAATAGCTTTATTTATGCAATTGCAAATTAAGTGTAAATATAGTAATGCCAGTTCGGATGCCGCTTCTGTGTCACCTCTGCACTGCAAGGATGGTTTTTAATTTAATTATTTAATTTGACAGTGGTACGGTCTTATTCTAATAGAATTTAATTTGAATGTTAGAATTTGACATAAAAGGTGATGCATACCTCTAAATACGTTTAGAAATAATTTCCATATTTAGGTGAAAATGCCCCTGGAAATCAATCTAAGGTGGCAAATATTGCTCCTTAATAATTTTTTTTATTTCAGTCACTACTGTGAACTGACCACTGCATAGATAGAATATGTTAAATATGAATATCTTTGTGAGTCTGCTGTCAACAACAGGCCTAAACCAGCCATGGTACCAGTACAAAATCAGTAAAATATCATCTGATTATTATCAACAAAACTTTGAAAATAGAGATATATTTTTGTTAATATTGCAAACCCCTAATGTACGGTATTAATTTTTATTTCTTCAGGTCTTAAAAAGGTCTTAAAAAGCCTTAAATTTGACTTTAAAAAATGTGCAGATACCCTGATCTAACAAAAGTTATAATTCCTTCTGCAGTTTATTAACTATATATATATATATATGTGTGTGTGTGTGTGTGTGACCCTGGAGCACAAACCCAGTCTGGAGTCGCACGGGTATATCTGTGGCGATAGCAACTATACATTGTATGGGTCAAAATTATCCATTTTTCTTTTATGCCAAAAATCATGAGGATATTAAGATCATGTTCATGAAGATATTTAGTAAATGTCCTACCGTAAATATATAAAACATGTATTTTTGTGAGTGAATGCAGCACAATCGTGAACATAAATGCACAACTTTAAAGGAGATTTTCTCAATGTTTACATTTTTTTGCTCCTCAGATTCCAGATTTTCAATAGTTGTGTCTCGACCAAATATTGTCCTATCCTAACACACCACACATCAATGGAGAGATTATTTATTCAACTTTCAGAATGTAAAAAATTTACCCATGTGACTGGTTTTAAGGTCCAGGATCACATAATATACATACATATATACACAAATAAACTTGACTTTGATGAGTGATAATGGTTGACTTACGATGGCTTTCTGCTGGCGGAGTTTGCGAGCCTCTTCCCGAAGCCGGTTCAACTCCTTCTGTCTGCGACTGAGGAAAAACAGATTTAGACTCAATGCAACACGAGAAGAAAAACGTAAACAAAAGAAACGCAATAGTTCGGTGAATTAGATTTTTTCCTCCCAGCCCTAGTTTTCCCACTGACCTCTTCCATGTGCAGCGAGACTCACTCCAGTCCGGCTCCGGCGAGTGTGAACCGGACCGAGAGCCACATAAAGATCGGGATCTGGATCGGCGCTCGCGAGGAGGAGGAGGAGAAGAAGAAGGTGAACTGGAGCGCGAGGAAGAACTGCTTCCAGAATGCCTGGACCTGTACCTGATTAAACATTATCAGATTAAATTTAACATTAAACAGATTTCATTTTACGAGATGTTTTATAGTGTTCAGATTAAACTTCAGTAGCAAAAACAGCAGAGTTGGAGAGTTTGAAAACTTTAATTTGATTGCATCATTAATGAAATGTTCAGTTCTTTTTAATAATTTAATAATTTTTTACATCATTTACACATTTTACATGTGTGTATTGGTATATATATATATATATTTTTTTTTGTGTGTGTAAATCTACGTTCACTGATTCGACTGCATCAGTACTAAAATCTTGTTAAATCTTGTGGTGGGAATCCAGTTTTTATTTTACGTGTGATCGTTAACGAGTGGATCTCTGAGCTGCTGTGAGTGAGTGGAGGCGGGGTTCATTTGCATATTCATAGAACCGCGTATACTTATGAGACAAGGGTGTAGAGTTACATTCAAGCTATTTTAAAGCATAAAGATATGTATTTTTGCATTTAAATGTAATTTTGGTGATCAAAGATGAGATGGTGATTATTTTAACTACATTTTTACTGTATTTTAGCAGCAACAGCTTCCGTTTACCTCTTTCTGGGTGGTGAACGAGACCTGGAACGAGATGACGACGACGACGATGATGATGATGATGAAGAACAAGAAGAGCAAGATGACCGTGAGCTGGAGCGTCGGTATCCTCCATCATAACCCCGCCTCTTCCTCCTCCCACGGTCCAATGGGATCGGAGAGGGGGCGGAGAAGCGCAAACCCCTCCCCCTCAGAGACTCCGCCTCCTCGAACGTGTTTATCCTGCAGGGCGAGCTGTCAGGTGACAACAACACCCTGTAATCGCAAGGACTCGAACCCGAGTCGAACGACGTCTTGCTCCCCTGAATCCCACAGTAATCGTGATCCAGGAAAAGTTGAGCGGGATTCGACGCAGGAGTGAAGCTGGGAAGTTTTGAATGAGTTTTGCTGGGCGGCAATGGGCGAGGTTCGATAATCTGAATGGTTTTGCTGGCCTTCATGGATTTGACGGACACCAGGGGCTTCCAGGTCTGATGTGGAGGTGTGGCGGGTGGAGTTAGTCCTGGAGAGAAACAAATAATCATAAACTATACACACACATATTATGACAAACACAAACTTTTATTTTGGATGTGATTAATTGTTGCACAGACATACATATATATATATGTTTCTTGAGTAAAGAAAAGCTGTAGTTATTCAGACAACCAGTTCTTTATTCACGATTGCATTGCAAACAAGCAGCGACATATAGGAGGGGGCGGAGTTATGAGGTTTGACTGACAGTTTGAGGAGCCAATGGAGTTATGAGGTTTAGTCACTGTCACAAGCTTTTCAAGCAAAATACTTTTCATTTGTTAAATATTAGAAAAACCGACAGACAGACGTAAAGAGTGACTAATAGTAATGATTTATGATTGGGATGCACCGATATGAACATTTTGGCCGATAATTTGAAAGCCGATAACTTATATATTGCCCGATAAATCTAAATCCAAATTTTTAGCGAATTTTGAGAGCCTGATTACAAAAACAAAAGTCTCACCATTAAAGTCCAATCCAAATCCGATAACGCTAACAATAAAAATTAACATATATCGGCAGATACCGATATGGAGGCCGATATATTGTCCATCCCTAATTTATGAACAAAATAAAAATGATGAAATATGGAGATATGAGGTTCCCCCCCGACAGCTGGTGATCAGACACTAACTCTGATATGACCTCTGACCTGCAGTGCTACTGAGATCCGTCGGCCGTCGATCCTGATGCTCATCCCGGGAAACTTCCGGAAGATTCTGCCCTTCAGAAGCTGCAGAGAAACAACACAACCCGACTGAGGAATCCACATTTACGGTACAAATATTAACTAGTCAGTTGCTATAATAATTCCCTGTGACGTCCGGTTGTGTTTCTAGAGATTTAGACATTATTAATTCCAGCTGTTCTACAAAAGCTATTAAGCCATTACAGGACTTCAATCACAACTTTAACGATTGTGATTTAATATCGCGTGCGTCTCTGACTGCATTAAATCTGAGACAATATTGTGTTCTGTGCCGGGAGACAAACATTCAGACAGGATCAGTTCATGAAGCTTTTATGGAATGAAAATGATTCAGGGCTGATAAAGCACACGGATCTTATCTGTCTATTCGGTTACTCATAATCATAAACAAAACATGCATTTATTACGTACCTTGAGTCTCAAACTGCTCCAGAAGGCTGGTCAGATCGGTGGCTTCAATTCCTGCAGAATAAACACAACATGAATGTTTTGAAACTGTTATTATAGTATCACTGATAAAGTATTGTAGCTTTTATTAAAAAAAAAAATTTGTTTTATAATTTTCATTTGAATTTGAATGTTTTTTGTTTTTGTCTTTTCTCGATTTTTCCTTGTTACATTTACATTACATTTATTAATTTAGCTGACGCTTTTATCCAAAGCGACTTACAATTGCTATATATGTCAGAGGTCGCACGCCTCTGGAGCAACTAGGGGTTAAGTGTCTTGCTCAGGGACACATGTCTATTTAATTTCTTGTTTCTATTTGTTTATATATATATATATTTTTTTTTTTACAATTTTTACAATATTTTCCATAGTTTTAGTCATTTAGTTGTTTTAGTCATTTTAATTAGATTTTTTTCTATTGAGTTTTTATTGTCTATTTAGTTTCAAGTTTCTATGATAGTTTTTGTAAATAAATTTTATGTTTTCATATTTTAGTTATAGTTTTTTTTTGGTGTTTTTTTCATTTTTATTAGTTTGTTGTTTTTTTCTATTTAGTTTTTATTGTCTATTTAGGTTCTAGTTTTTTTTTTTTTTTTAGGCCATGTCCACACGGACACGGGTATTTTTATAACCGGAGTTTTTCCTCCTGCGTTTTTGAAAAAATCTCCGTCTACATGAAAACGCAAAAACACGCTATCAAGCGCCGTCAAGAGCATTCCACACCAGCAGGCGGCGATATAACCCTAACCGTAAAGCCACGTTGGCCAATCAGAAGCCGTCAGCGGCGCACAATCTGACGTCAAACACAGCGGATAACGGCGCAACTTTGACGTCGCAAGGCAAAAACTCCGGTTTTACTGTCTAAATTAAATTAAATTACTGAGTAATTTAGTTGTTATTGTAATTTTATTTGTTATTTGTGCCTATTTAGATTCTAGTATAATTTTTATAAAAATTCAATATATTTGATATTTTCCGTTTTAATTTCAAAATTCAGTTTTAGTAACATTTGTTATATTTGTATCATTTTATTAGATTTTTTTTTTTTTTTAATAAAATTAGTCTATTTAGTTTTCATTAAATTTTTACATCCAATACAACTAAATGAAAATGAGAAATAAAATAAAATAAGTTGTATAACATTTGTTCCAAGTAACAAAAATAGTTTTATTTTATAAATTGTTTTAGTTTTAATGACCCTGCTTTGAAAGCATTTTAATAGTTTAAAAGTCCGTTCAAACCCCACAGGACGGTCAGCTCACCGATTTCTCCACACGCGGTCTGGTTCTGCTGTCCTGGTTCTGATCCGGCTCGCGTCGGTGAACCTGTAGCTTTAATGATCACAGGCACGACCTCAGCCGGTCGAACCTCTTCACAAGAAACACAAACATCAGCTTTTGAGTGTGTCAGCGCCGGCGCCGTGTGGACCCCCGGTGATGGTGTGGGTTTCAAGCGCACCAGAACCGGGTTTGGCGGGTCAGTGCACAGATCCGAGGGCGCTCGGAGCTTTACATGCGAGGAGCGTGAGATTTCTCGTGGCTGGGATGCCGATATCTTCACCTCAACAGCTGGAGCTTTATCGATCGCACCGCAATGTGTGTTTAGATTCAACTTCCGGCCCATTTTAAACAAATCCGGCAGAATGGCCGGAAGCTCCCTGGGAAAGTCGGGAAGCGACGGCCATTTCGTCCGATAGTCCATTCGTGTCTCTTCACGAGGTTGTGTGTTCTGCCTGAGGAGACGGTACTCTTGCAGACTGAGTGCTTTGGGCTTCTGAGGGGAAGTGATGTCACTGTTAGAGGATGTGGATCCCGAGTCTGAATCGGACTCGTCGTCAGGTGGAATCTCGTGAACGAAGGTTAAATTGACTGCAAATGTCACCGTTTTCCTGTTTTTTTCCCTGGTTTTGAGTAGAGCGCTTCGCTGAGGAGTCCTCACCAAAACACTTTTGTCTAAAGACGAGATATTTTCGTCTGTCCTGTTTCTACACGCATCTTCATCCCGATCCTCTTCGGATGTGGACATCAGAGACGAGCCGCTTTCTGCTTGTGGATCGAGTCCTTGTCCTGATTGGTCGTCTTCCGGTTCCTCGTAACCTTCCACATCTACAAACTCCTCCTCTTCCTCTTCTTCCACACACACATGGACCTCCTTCTCTTTCTCCAGATCTGGCCTGATGCAGTACGGATGCATGTGTCTCACTAAATCCGCCAGGAGTTCACGTTCGTCTTGTGGGAATATGGTGTCGGACTCGATGCGAAAGCTTCTCGCGCTCCTCTTGGTCTCTCTCGGGTTCTTCTCTTCCTCGGCTCGCTGGGAAATCTTACTCTGGGTTTCCAAATGGCGACGGGGTCTCAACTGTCTGTCCGATATTACCAGCTCCTGATGGAGAAAACACAACACTGGGATAAGACTAGAGGTTGGCTGATATATTGTTTTTGCCGATTGATCGGTGCCTAGAGCTTCCTCTTCGGCTTAGGGATTTGAAATGTTGTAAAAGCGACATGTTAAATGTATTATGCTGCGTTTGATTGACTTAACATTGAGTGATTTCAATGTTAAGTCAATGTAAAGACGCATTTACGCGCGTCTGGAGGCCCTGCGGCGCGAATGAGGCGTTTAGCGAGGCGCAGTAGACGCGAATTCGCTTCAGTCGCGCAAATGACGCGCGAATGAGGCGAATTGAGCGTCTGGAGCGAGTGGTGCTTCGTGCAATCACGTGTTTGACGCGAATTCGCATCTGACGCCCGAGTTTAAAAATGTTAACTTTGGCGATAATTCTCGCCGCATTAACCAATCAGGAGCCTGCTTGCTGCAGTCACGTGGTGAAGTGACGTGATAAACGGGGGCAGGCCCGCTTTTCAGTTTATAATGTCATTTTAAATGTTTGGCCCCAATAAATTATTTTGTAATATGACCTGCGTGAAAGAAGGAATGACATTGTTCAGCTATATGTTAATGTGACACTGAACACTTGCAGTCGTAGGCTACATTTCTGAACGAGATGAAGAAAAACTCATATAACTAAAGAAGTCGTTTGACCTACATTATAACGAGTCATTAATGTATTTTAACTTATATGTTTCATATAATAGAACCGAAGCTATAGATTGTGAATTTAAACATTTCTGGTTTAGCAGCGGCAGACGTCAGGAGCACTAGCCGAGGTGAGGCTGCTCCAGCGGGTTACATGAGCGCTGAGCGCCGCTGATCGCCTGGATCTCACAACTCCGAAACGTCAGATAAATTTTTTTTAAATAGGCGCTATCTTTATAAACAAACCACAGATTTGAGCTTTAAACAACTACATTCTCGACTGAACAACTCTTAAAACTACATTTCGTGACAAAATAACAGTAGTATTTTTAAATTTCACGGCCTTTCTTGCAAACAGAACCGCCTAGCACTGGCCCCTCCCAGAAGAAGCGGACTTCGCCTCGGACTCGCGAATGCATTCAAAATGTTCAAGCGTCAAACTAGACGCGAATTTGACGCTCTATTCGCGTTTGGTGTGAACGCAGCATTAAAGATGTATTATAGTATACTAAAAACATACTCAAGTACATTTTTAATACATTTAATAGTACGTCTTTTTCACCTGATGGTGTTTTTATTATTCAAAAGGAGAGTAATGTATTATATAGGGATGCGCCGATACCGATAATTCTTTACATTTGAAAGCCGATATATTGGCCGATGAATCTAAATCCAAAATTGTATGTAATTTTTGAGAGCCTGGTTACAAAAACAAGTCTCACTATTAAAAGCCATGCCTCAAGCACACAATTATAATATTCTCATTATAATGTTGTGTAGCCGATATGACAGACTTGTGCTGCACTTTACTTAGGGCTGTGCGATATGACGATATATATCGGATGGACGATATAAAAAGTCTATCGATTCATATTATGCTCTATCGTTCATATCGTGGTGTCGCAAAAAACATTGTTTACGGCAAAACTTTTTTCATAATTTGGAGGACTGCAATCTTACACGCCGCCATGAGAATGCAGGCAGAAACGTGAATAACATGGCGAGTGAAGGGTGATTCAATTCCGGGTGTTTCCGAGCAGGACCAGCCGGGACAAACCGAGGAGCTCGTTCCTAAATGAGGGGCTACCTCTGTAGCCTGAACATGATTTGGTAAAATTTCTTTATGTTTGGTTGACTATTATATTTTGATAATGAACATGCTGCTATGTCAAGTTAGCAATGCAATAACGTGTGCGCGTGCCGTGAAGCGTCGGCGCGATCACAGGAACAGGAATCCGTTACTCCGTAATTTATGGTCATACGGATAGAAGCAAAAAATGATTCAAAACTGTAAAGCCGTAAAATACAGAAAACAAGCTCGATTCCCTTTTCTAACATCTCGGTTTCCTTTTTGTGAACTTTGGACCCTGTCGCATGATCCGAAGCTCAGCAAAATGCTTCCTTTCGTTTTGTTAATCTGTAATTATTTAAGGCAAATAGCCTATATTTCGCATATAGGCCTATATATTAGTTTTATATATTTAGCTTTATTCTGTTTTCTCCGTTCACAGAAGCGCTTTAAGTGCGTGATGTGACGTTGTGTGGATCCATGTTCTACACTATCCTGCAATTTTCGCTGGTTTCAAAAAACAAAAAGTTGCATATTACCTGCTATTCATTTTCACTGAAATGTAGGCCTAATTTTTTGACAGTTGGTGACATAGCCTACAGTATGGAAAACTAACGCCAGCGCATTCCCATTGCGACTTATCAATGATGACTGACAGCTGAGCATGGGCATTTCACTCACGTTGGATAGGCTATGCGCGTCAATATCACATTTGCTCAGGCTGTACTATTTGATTCGAATACATGATTGGTTGACTGGCAAATTAAAATAGTTAACAGAACGATAAAATAACGTTGTTAACCGGGTAATGGTCATTTCAAATAAGCGTGTCTGTTCAGAACGATTAAATTTAATTTGGTTTCCGGTTCTGGTTATGCTCCTGTCAAAATTTCGTTTGTTTGTTTTCGTTCATTGAACAGGTTCAGAGCCCTGATTTCTGCTACATTTTAAACATCTTCCATTGAATTTTTACATTTGGTATTTTATATAGCAATATTTTATGTTGGGCCTGTAATCATTTGTTTTTGAAAAGTGTTTTAAATTTCGTTCATATTTTATATTTCTACATTCTTAATCAAACATTTGCCCATTTTTTTTTTGAGAATATAAAAAATATATATATATATATATATATATATATATATATATATATATAAAAAAAAATTGAGGATATACTTAATATATACTCAATATATATATCAACTTTTCTTTTATTTGATATATGCTAAAAGTATTTTCCATGTAGTAATTATATATATAAATTATTAATTGATTGAATTTACAGAAAAGGTACTATATCGTGATATATATCGTTATCGGGATATGAGATGACTTATATCGTGATATGAGATTTTGGTCATATCGCCCAGCCCTAACTGTATTTTCCTTTTTTAAGTGATTCCCATTATATTTCGAGCAATTCAAAGCCATCATGTTGAACAGAAATAATACATTATTTATCGGCTTTAATATATCGACCAAATTTAATTATCAGGCCGATAATGATTACATGAACATATATTGACTGATACCGATATTGTGGCCGATATATCGTGCATTCCTAGTACTATATTGAACAGATTGTCATATGTAGGTCTCTAAAAGAGTTCACTGTAAAGCATCATCTATTGTGAAGATCATCATCATGGTTGTTGTTCTGGAGGTTATTTTCAAGGAAGTACAGTGTCTATTAATCGGTAAAGCTACAGTAACGTTAGCTTGAGATCCTTTACATCTACATGCAGTTTTGTTTTTAACCGCTAGAGGGCCAAAAAAACAGTCCCCCTGTGGTGTTAAATCCAGCTTTTAATGCAGTTCATGTGTCTATGTGGAGTTATTAATCTGCTTTAACACACACATGTGTAAGTTCATAAGTCGACAGCATTGCTGAGTATTTTCTGCTTAAAACTGCAGTGAACCAAAGACAGTCTCAAACACACGGTGTGAAATCGCTGGTGTTTCTGACGTCACACACTACCTTGACCAATCAGATCAACGTGTGATCGTCCACCAGTGGATCTCTGAGTGAGTGAGTGGAGGCGGGGCTCATCTGCATATTCATAGAACCGCGCATACTAAATGAGGCGAGGGTGTCGAGTTACATTCAAGATATTGTAAGGCATGAAGACATTTTTAGCAAGGAAAAAAGGTTTTAATATGTAATTTTGGTGATGAGTTTTAAGGGATAATATTATTGACTACAGGGGGACTTTAAGTAATTTAATTTGTCTTATTTGCAATCATTTTCATTGCCAATCGTTTTGCCAATTGGCCAATTGTTCAGTTATCTAACTAATTTTTTTTTTTTTATCGGTTGTCCTTTAGATAAAACTTGACTGAACAGAAGTTTCAGCCGTTTGATTTACACAAATATATAGTTTCTCTTCAACACTTTCATCCGTGGCGCTGTGGAGACGGGAACTGCGCATGAATCCGGTCAATAACAGGATAAAGCAAAGGAAACTCACTTTTCCTGACTTTGAAGCTGGGGATGGTGAGATTTTGGGGCATTGAAGCGCCGCTGCTCGATCTGAATGCAGAAGATTCCTGAGCTGTGAGGGGAAACGTTTGACAAAAGCAAATTAAACAATTGTTTTTACATATATTGAGAACTTGAGACACAAGCGACTACTAACTGTGTGGTTTGGATCCTTCCGAGCTGAAAAAATCTCTGCGTCTGGAAGCACGTCAAATGGTGATAGCGTCTCGACGTCTACGCTGTCCAAAATCTCGCTCAGCGCTGACAGAAGCGACGCCTCACTTTCCACACTTTCAGTCGCCATCTTCTCCTGAAAGATGGATAAAATCGAAGGATCCAGGCTTCCGTGGAGACTGAGAGCATCCGAGATCTTTCCAACATCCAGATCAAAGATGGGAAAGTCATGTTTTCCAAATTCAAACTGTGGATAAAACACAAAACACAAAACAATGCTGGATAGGATTAGGAGGATTTAAACCCAGGCCACAAACTCTGGGCTCCATATTCCTGTAAAGTCAAAGCTGGAAAGTACAGAGACTGTATATAAATAATAAATAAATTATGCTAGGGCAAAAATGAAAAATAATGCAGTTCATATTGTGTTAATAGTAAACTATAAGTCACTATGGTACAAATATTAAAAACTATAGAAGCTTGTCTCCGCCACAGAATAAAATAAAATCGCAACTTTTTTCCTCTTAATAATATCTCGCAATTCTGAGTTTAAATCTTGCGATTCTGAGTTAATATCTCACCATTAAGAGTTAATATCTCACAATTCTGAGTTAATATCTCGCAATTCTGAGTTTAAATCTCACAATTATGAGTTAATATCTCACAATTATGAGTTAGCCTAATATCTCACAAACAGTGAGTTAATATCTCGCAATTCTGAGTTAATATCACACAATAAGTTAATATATCACAAACAATGAGTTAATATCTCGCAATTATGAGTTAATATCTCGCAATTATGAGTTAATATCTCGCAATTATGAGTTAATATCTCGCAATTATGAGTTAATATCTCGCAATCCTTCAGTAAGTCATAAAGAGTGAAAAAAGTACAGAAATCTGAATTAAAAAAAATTATCTATATAGGCTACTATAATAATTACTAGTACTACAATAAAGCTGTAGTACTGAAGCTTCTTACACTTGCATAAGTTTACAGTAAAAAAATAATAAGAAGAAATTGAATTAATATTACCATTATATATTTGACTATGTTTTAATAGTTGGTTGAACTTAAAATAAATAGCCTGAAAAGAAATGCGTAAACAAAAATCTGTAGATCAATAATTCATTTTTAAATAGTAAAGCAGATTTACAGAAGTTTAAATGCCATGACTAATGAACAAACTCAACGAAACTCCATTTAAAATGTTTATTTAATTTAGATTGTTCATTGATTCCGATTGAATCTTGACTCTGACAGACAGGCGTGTGTGTGTGTGTGTGAGACACGTCAGCGTTATTTGACCTGGAGACTCAGATAAGAAACACGAGCATTAAATGACATCGAAGAGAAGTTTCACCTAATAATTCATACATTCGTTCAAAGATGAACGCGAGACGAATAAGATCGTGCAGAAGTAAAATATTCTTTGATTTCATTCATTTAATGGCCTTTCATTCTGATTCAGTGTAATCTGTCAAACACTCAGTGATATTCCCCACTTTATGGGCTTAAAAGAAATGCATTTTATTTTAGACAGTGTATATTTTGAACATCATGTTTCAGCTTTAATGCATATATACTATACTGGTGTATGACGATTTAAACAGCTGAAATCAGAACTTGTAGTTCACAAACTTTATTCAGACACGTTGACTAACTAATTAAACCGCCTTTGAGCTGTTAATATGATTGCAATAGCGCATTTCTCGAGATTTATAACTTCACATCCGCCTCGGACACGCGCTCCCGTCCACGTGTTCACATACTGAGCGTCTTTTCTACACATGCTGTCATCACTAAACCTTCATACAAACATCTGCATATACACAACAGAAACACAAATAAGACCTGAGCGTCCTGGTGCGCTTGTGCTGCTGTGTTGTCCGTAAAATCACACTTTAAATCCTTCAGTTTTACGCCATGCGGCGCCGCCATTTTGATTTGGAGAGAAGACTTGCACACGAGGCGCCGGGTGAGTCACGTGACGTGTAGGGTTCCCGGGAAAATGACAGCTCGAACTTTCAACCCCAACGGTCTTTGCTGCAGTTACTAGGCAACAACTCGCATTACCGTTACCGTTTGTTTTACTGTGAAGAGTTCTTGGTATTCTTCATTACTATTATTTTACATATTTCATTGGATTTTTTTGTAATTGGGATGACGGAATGCAGTGGCATCTAGTGGACGATTTTCTCAGGTAAGTTAGGGCAGATCAGCAATTTTTCTGTCAAGTCTCATACATTTTTTAGTTAACGGACTATTTTAAGTCTAAACTTAATTTTCTTCGCTCCGCATTTCCATAATATGTGTTCACATATTACCATTTGAATTAATATCTTATTTTACAGTAAAGCATTTCTGTCACATAAGAAAAAAATCTGCTTTTGTAAATCATAATTATGACATACTAAGTCATATTTATGAGATGAAAAGCTGAAATTAAGACTTTATAATTATGACATAAAAAGTATAAAATATGATAGCCTAAAGCCTTCTAAATTGAAATTATGACAAGTTAACTAAGCTTTGCGCAGATGGTGGGGTGAACCAACAAGCATAATCTCAGTCTTTTCACTGTTAAAACAGAAAATTATCTGTCATCCATTCCTTCATCTTAGAAATACACTCAGAAAGCAAATGAACAGGCACAATTTCATTAGGTCTAAAATGAATGTAGATCCGGGTATCTTCTGCATAGAAATGTAATTTTATACCAAGTGATCTCAAAAGCTGGCCAAGAGGATAAACATAAATATTAAAAAGAAGAGGGCCCAAAATTGACCCCTGAGGGACGCCAGACTGCACAACATTAACCTCCGATCTAAATGAGGTTTACCACCCATGGCAACGAACTGCTTCCGATCAAAAAAAGTATGACTTAAACCAATGAAGAACAGTATTTTAAACCCCCAAAACAGTTTCAAGACGGGTAATTAAAATTGAGTGATCAACAGTGTCAGAAGCGGCTCTGAGATCAAGTAGGATCAAAACTGAAAGACAGCGAGAATCTGAGGCAATTAACAAGTCATTGGTGACCCTAGCCAGTAATTTACGAAAGCCTGATTGCAGAGGCTCAAAGAGATTGTTCTCAGTTAAGTGAGAAATCCACTGAGAAGCAACCACTCGTTCCAAAAGTTTAGCAAAAAAAGGGAGATTAGATATAGGACAAAAATTAGTTAAATTCTCATAGTCAATATTTGACTTTTTAGGCACCGGCGTAGCCTAATTGCAGTAGTTTTAAAAGCAAGTTGATTCTTAGCAAAATTCACTTTGTTCTTTCAAAATTATAGGTGCTCATTAATGTATAATTACTTCTACCAACTAATCAAGTATTCTCGTAAGCGTGAATCTGCCATTTATATGTGAGCTGCTTGAATGGCGGAAGCCATGTTGTGCCTCCATCTTGGAAATACATTAGCCAAAGAGGGACACACCTGGAGATTCAGGCTTCGCGTTTTACACTCAGCGGCGCCGTGACAAATGTGAGGGCGAGATATTACTTGCGACTGCCGGCAGATTTGGAATATTACGGCCACCGTACGAGTTAAAACGCCCTCGGAATGGGAGGGGCTAGAAAGTGATATTCAGTGGGTAGTCATATACAATTTCACCGCTAGATGGGAGAAATTCCTACACAGTGTAGCTTTAAGTTTTCATATCCTGTATCTCTCTCTCTCTCTCTCTCTCTCTCTCTCTCTCTCTCTCTCTCTCTCTCTCTCTCTCTCTCTCTCTCTCTCTCTCTCTCTCTCTCCTCTCTCTCTCTCTCTCTCTCTCTCTCTCTCTCTCTCTCTCTCTCTCGATGTTGTGAAACGGGGCCAGTGTGTGTGTCTTGTGAAGCAGAAGGAAGCTCCATGAAAGTGGGTCACCTTCCGGATCTATCCGGACCCTCCATTATCCACACACACACACACACACACACACACACACACACACACACACACACACACACACACACACACACACACACACACAGAGAGATCTCCATTATCTGTACACACACATACACACAGGTAGACACACACACACACGTATCCGTGGCCTCTCAGAATTTGGCAAGAAACCCAGAGAACCTCTCAAATTAAATGCAGTAGTCACACACTCACACACACACACACACACACACTCATCGTACATTTGGAAATACATAATTCGACATGAACGTTTTTTATGAAACAAACTAATAATATTTATTATTAGTTATATAATATATATTTATGATTATATAATAAAATAATATTTTTCAATAAACTTTGTAAAGTTGACATGAATCTGAAGTTGCGCTGGTCTTCTCTCTATTGTGTTGTATATCGAGTGAAGCGCTTCAGGAACAAGAACACATGTGGGCGGGGCTTGATTGTGTCTGTGGGGAGTTGATTGGATGGTTGTGGTTTGCTATTGGCTGATCTCGTGTGAGTGACAGGTTATAACCCCGCCCACGTCATCAGAGAAGAGAAGAGATGCTGCAAGAGGAACTTATTCTCATTCAACATTATTAACACAATAATGATGATGTGCACCTATAAATCATTTACAATAACCACTGCGATATAAAACACAGTGACTTTAAAGTGTGTTATTTATCATATCAGTTTAAGAAATGTATATAATAATTATGAAGTGTATGTTGTGTTTCCTGTATTTGCACACGATCCGCAGAGAACTTCGTCCGACCCCTGACCTTTAACCTGACACCGCATCCCAGCGTCGTCACTGCAGCTCTGGTGTGTGTGTGGAGAAATCATCATCTGGCCCCAGAACAGCCTGAGAGCACGAGTGTGAGACGGACACCGCGATGAAGAGTCTGTCAGAGGAACATGATCTGAGAGCTTTAAAAAGAGTGTAGAGAGCTAAGAGGTACAGGACTACACAGACACACTCACACACACACACACACTCACTCACTCACACCCATACACACTCACTCACTCACACACACACACTCACTCACACACACACACACTCACACCACACACACAACACACACACACACACACACACACACACTCACTCACACACACTCACTCACACCCATACACACACTCACTCACACACACACACACACACACACACACACTCACACACACACACACACACACACACACACTCACTCACACACACACTCACTCACACACTCACTCACTCACACCCATACACACTCACTCACACACACACACACTCACTCACACCCATAGACACACTCACTCACACACACACTCACTCACTCACTCACACCCATACACACACTCACTCACACACACACACACACTCACTCACTCACACCCATACACACACTCACTCACTCACACACGCACACACTCACTCACTCACACACACACTCACTCACTCACACCCATACACACACTCACTCACGCGCACACACACTCACTCACTCACACACACACACACACACACACACACACACACTCACTCACTCACACCCATACACACACTCACTCACTCACACACACTCACTCACACACACACACACACACAAAAACACATACACGCACACACACACACACTCTCTCTCAGACACACACACTCACTATAAATACTATAATCAGTCAAATGTAAATTAACCTACATCGAACAGTGTTATTAAATTATTAGTGTTTTTAGAGATTAACTTTAAGTGAGTGTTAGATGACGGCATAGGTCATCGAAATATATGGATAGAATAGATGAGCATTAGATATGCAATATTGCCTAATATATCAATAAATTAATAAAAAATTGTAAATAACAGATGTTAAGGTTGTCAAGCGACAGATCTTTTCTTCCGTACTGTGACGAATATCCGAGTGTAATGGATTATGGGAAAAGGGAACATGTTGGGCGGGGCTTGATTCTGTCCATCGGTTGTTGATTGGATGTTGAGGTGTGGGCGTGGCTCTCCGTGTATGTAGATGAGCTTGAGGGGCGGGGCTTATTTAACAGTACCCACCATTAATTGTGTTAAAACGTGATTTCAATATTGACCGGAATAAGCGTGATTTGTATTTTTGTTATAATCGAGCAGCCCTGATGAGTTTGATAACGACTTCATACGCTAGTGCTCAGGTTACACTGATCTGTCATTTCGGTGGTTGTCTATCAAGGGCAAACACACGTGTGTGTGTGTCAGTACAGTTTTATGTGTGTGTGTGTGTGTGTGATCCTGCTAGTGTGATCTGCCACATCGCCATGGTGACGGTGCCCTGTGTGCCCCCCCCCCCCCCCCCCTGTAATGAGCTCTATTCCTCCTGTCTCTCTCCCTCCTGCAGCTCTGAGACACACACACACACAGACAGAGCTGAGAGAGAGCTACTGACAGGGGGAATCAAGACTTTTAATTTCAAAATATATATTTCAAAATATTTGAATTTTAATATTTCATTATTAATTATTTTTGTATATTTTTCTTTTTTTCCCACCAAATATTTTTAAATATATATTTATTTTAATATTTTAAAATATATATTTATTTTAATATTTTTTATATATATATTTATATTTGTATATATGCATTTTTTTTGCTTTCAAATATTTGTAAATACTTATTTTAATATTTCCTCATTAATGATTATTTTTGTAATATATTTATTTAACATTTTTAACCACCAAATATTTCTTTATTATTATTTTTTGTATTTTTATTGTTTACTTCCCCAAATATTTTTAAATACGTATTAGGTTAATATTTTTTTAATGAATTGATATTTTTAGTATACATGTATTTTAATTTGTTTGCCCAGCAAATATTTTTATTGTAATATATTTATACATTCTTATTGCCCCCCAGCTTTAACCAGCAAATTTTTTCCCAATTCACATATATATTATATCTCACTGTACACAGCAAAACTCTGAGACCACGTAGAAGATGTGGTGTCAAAATCTCATTTAAAACTGGCAATAATCATAAAGTTTCAGGGTTTGTGGAGATTAGTGGCCAGGTAACAGTCAGATATGTCATTGTTATTCTCTCAAGTCAGCAACAGTTGCTAAGGCCCTATTGGTCGGTAACCCTTTAAAGGCGGGGCTTAGTGAAGGGTCAGATGTGAGATGCTGAACGGGAAACATCTGCAGGTCAAACAGTCGTGACCTCTGACCTGTAGATATGCTGAGGTCAGCCTCTGTCTCTCTGAGGTACAGGTGTGTGAGAGAGAGAGAGAGAGAGAGAGAGAGAGAGAGACTTGTTGTCTATTGCCTTCATCTAGAATGAAATGACTGCACAACACTGAACAGTTTGTGTGTGTGTGTGTGTGTGTGTGTGTGTGTGTGTGTGTGTGTGTGTGTGTGTGTGTGTGTGTGTTTGAGTGCCTTGTCAACTACCTGAAATAAGTTTCTGTTTTTTTTTTCCATTTTATTTTATTTCAAGTAACAATGTTTTAAAATATATATACTGTATAGTTTTAGTTTTATTTAAAGGATTGGTTGATTATGATTTGACTTTTCTAACTGTAGTTAGTGTGTAATGTTGTGTTTGATCATAAACAACATCTGCAAAGTTACAAGATATTTGCTTTTAAAGAAATAGTTTTTTTAAGAACTACAACAAACGGCTGGTAGGAACTACACAACATTAGTGACATCACCAACCCTAAAATTTACATAAACCACGCCCCCAGAACACGATTTATAGATTATCATGACAGAATATGCTAATCAATGACTAGAAGATAACTACACATAAGCTTCATAAATCCATCAACTAACCATTCAGAATGTCCTGTTCTTCTACATGTCACTTGTTCTCGAGTCTCTCCATCTTTCTGACTCCGGTTTCAACATAAAAGACTAAACGTTCTGAAAATTTCAGCTCTCGTAGCTCCGCCCCCTGTGCCGGGAGCAGCGGCTCATTTGCATTTAAAGGGACAGACACAAAACGGTGTGTTTTTGCTCACCCTCAAAAAGTGACAATTTTAACATGATATATAAAAATATCTGTGGGGTATTTTGAGCTGAAACTTCACACACACACACACACACACACACACACACACTCTGGGGACATCATAGACTTTTTTTACATCTTGTGAAGAGGGCATTATACCACCGCTTTATCTATAATAACTCTGCATGTGATTAATGAATTAATTAGATTAATTATTCAGCATATCAAAAAAGGGGGCTTCTTGATCATGTTAATGTTGATCCATATTCGTCTGACCTGGGATCAGTGTAAGTAATATCAAATTATAAAACGGAGAGTTCCGGTCCTTGATTCTGATTGGTTGAGCTGCGTTCGAAGCCGTTGTAAATTACTCTACAAACACACACACACCTGTGACCGAAAACATACTGGAACATGAATTTATTTTGAAGTAAATGAACCCAAAGGCAGCACACACACACTCTCTCTTTCTCTCTCTCTCTCTCTCTCTCTCTCTCTCTCTCTCTCTCTCTCTCTCTCTCTCTCTCTCTCTCTCTCTCTCTCTCTCTCTCTCTGCACACTAATGAGAGCGAGTGAACTGCAACTCCCCACGTCTCCGTCTCTCTGCTCTCATTCCTTTGTGCTTGTTCTTTTTTTAACCTTTCCCTCTCCCTCTCTCTCTCTCTCTCTCTCTCTCTCTCTCTCTCTCTCTCTCTCTCTCTCTCTCTCTCTCTCTCTCTCTCTCTCTCTCTCTCTCTCTCCCTCTCCCTCTCTCGCTCTCAGTCAGTCAGTGTGTGTGTGTGTGTGTGTGTGTGGAAACAGACGCCCATGTGAGCAGAGTCTCGGTGGTCTGGAGCAACAGCGCAGGAGAATCTCAACGCCACCATTCCAGCGTTCGGCTCCGGCATGTGAGAAGATGTCGGTGGGAGGCTGTGCGTGTCCCGGTGAGTGTGTGTGTGTGTGTGTCGGTGAGGCGCACGGAGAGGTTCAGATGTGCACGTAAACATGGCTGCCCGCGGTCTGACGTTTGACTTGTCTAGCGTCTGAAGTGCAGATGATGGGGAAAATGGAGGGTCTGTAATCTGCCGGAGCAGCTGGTGTGCATCAGGGACGTCCGCGGCGGCGCATGGCCTACACTCTGAGGAACGAAGATCGTGTGTGTGTGTGTGTGTTTAGATCAGATCAGATGTGGCGCTTTATATGAGGGACGAAAGGAGATGGAGTTTGTGAAGTGTCTTGATTACAGGGTAAAGGTCAGGGTGTGTTTAAAGCCGACCCCTGGTGTGTGTGTGTGTGTGTGTGTGTGTGACGCTCACACACACATCAAACACAGATGTGCTCACAGAAGAGAGTTAGCTTGATGTAATTAGTGTGTTTGCAGAGGCGATGTGGTTAATTGTGATTGAGAGACTCGTCTGAAGGTCTGGTCACACCAACGATTGAACTTTAACGATGAAGTTATAGTTGTAAAAGTCACGACTGTAACAAAACTGTGATTTTAAACTATAAAAACATTGACAGCCAATCAGAGTCCATCCTGCTGTACAGACTTCAGATGACGAAAACATTTTTCTAAATGTCATAATCATTTGTTAACACACAAGTATTCATCACTTCAGTGAGCTCATGGTGTCTGCGTTAAATTATTACATTGTTTAAATTAATATTTTTAGCTAACTGTGATTTTGTATATGTACATTTCTGAAATACATAACTTACACAGTTTCCTCTGATAGCAGAGCACTGTACATTATAATATGGACTCATGCACTTTCTGTGAAGCTGCTTTGAAACGATGTGTGTTGTGACACAAATACATTGAATTGAGTTTAAAGAGCCAGACGACATAAAGTGCAGCGCTGATAATAAACAGAATGATATTGAGCGCTAATATAGTTATCGTTATTGTTGTGAACGTGTAAATCAACAAGTGGATGTGTGACGCTCGGCTTCGGTTCTGGGAAAACCGTCGTGTGCCGTTTCGCAGTTTGTGAGTGATGATAAACACAGGCGGACGGAGGCCCTCAGGGGCCAAACCTCACATCCCTCATGTCTTCTGTGTTTACAGCGGCAACTCAGTGGATTTTGTATTTATCTCGGCGTGTCGGATCATGTGACCCGAGTTTCTGCTCACGTGTGGAGTAATCTGGTTCTGATGACTCTCCTTCTCTCGTCCAGGGGACTGTGCAGCATGGGTTACAGTCTGAACACACATGTTGATCATACAGGACATTATGTTGAGAAGATTTCCCTCAAACTCTCAGATCAAATCCAGCATTTGAACCTTTTTCACCCATTAATTGCTTTGATGAATTACTGATGAATTTCCATTTTTAAAGCATCTGATAAAAGATAAAAGCATCTGTGGAATGTAATTTGTACACACACACACACACACACACACACACACACACACACACACACACACACACACACACATACACACACACACACACACACACACATACTCTCTCTCTCACACACACACTCACTCACTCACAGACACACAAACAGTCACACACTCACTCACACACACACACTCACTTGCACGCTCACTCACTCACACACACACACACACACACACACACACACACATACATACTCTCTCACACACACACACTCACATAAACAAACAAACAGACACACACACACACACACTCACTCACTCACTCACTCACTCTCTCACACACACACACACACATACATACTCTCTCACACACACACACTCACGTAAACAAACAAACAGACACACACACACACACACACTCACTCACTCACTCACTCACTCACTCTCTCACACACACGCAAACAAACAGTCACACACACACACACACTCTCTCTCACACACACTCACACACACACACACACACACACACACACACACACTCATCTTGCATAAATGTAGAAACACAAGCACATCACAGTACAGAAGTAAGACTCGTTTGTTTGACCCTCTTCTAAAGAGCCTCCAGACTCTCCGCTTCTTCCTGCAGAATCACAGCGTTACATTCACTCTCTCACACACACACACACACACACACACTCTCACACACACACACACACACACACACTCTCTCTCTCTCTCTCTCTCACACACACACACACACACACACACTCTCTCTCACACACATCAGAATCAGCCTCGAGATTCATATTCTCCAGCTGTAGATCCAGACGTGTTCAGCATCTGTCAGTCACACGGGAGTCTCAGAGGAGCTGTGTGTGTGTGTGTGTGTGTGTGTGTGTGTGTGTGTATGGATTTATTGATTTGTGTGAGGAATGGGATTCAGACTGATCTGTGGCTTTGTAACTTCATGGGCTGTTGGGTTTGTGTTCTGTAATTCAGTAACTCAGAGTGTGTCGGTGGGGACTGTGGCTGGACAGAAACACAGCCGCCGCTCCTCCGTCATGTTCAGCTCTAAAACCGGCGCGTCTGTGAGATGCTCTCAGTACAGCAGGGAGACGTGTTTACATTCCCCTGTGTCACACACACTCTCCCTCCTGTGTGGTCTCTGTCCGTGTGTGTGTGTGTGTGTGTGTGTGTGTGTGTGTGTGTGTGTGTCTGTCTGTCTTGTGTGTGTGTGTGTGTGTGTGTGTGTGTCTGTCCGTGTGTGTGTGTGTGTGTGTGTGTGTGTGTGTGTGTGTGTGTGTGTGTGTGTGTGTGTGTGTGTGTGTGTGTGTGTGTGTGTGTGTTATGACTGATGTTATGTTTTGTGCTCAAATACCTGCAACATAAAACAACCAGCTTTGGCAAATGATCCTCCAGCAAACACATAACGCTACAGACTGCAGTTATGATCTTCTCCTCTAATCTATTTATTGTTAACGTGAGCTTTGATGTGTAATATATCAGATGTTGGGGATGCTCTCAATTTATCCGCATGTGTAAAACATCACATCATACCTCATCAGAACATCCTTTCCATGAACACTTGACCTCTTGTGTCACCATCAAATCAAAATTGACAATTCTTTCATATTTATATATATGTATATTTAATTAAAAATATGAATTCCCGACAACATCTCTTCTCCGATGACTTCATAATAGTGAAAAAAGCTATTTCTATTTCACGCCTACTTGAATGTTCACCAATAAATGTTTTAAATATATTTTTGCACATTTCTGTGTTATATTGTAATACTAATGCACATTTTATAAACTACTATATACTGTATAATTACTATAAAAAACATTAATTGGCATAATATAAATTAAACATATATATATATATATATATATATACATACATAAACAAAATGTATTAATAAATTACTTTAATAATTTAATGTTATAATAGTTAATATATAATAGATATTAATACTGTGGTACTATAGTACAACTTGTAAATTATTCTGTAATTATATCGGCTAAATCAAAAAATCAGTGTAAAGCATGAAATATGGCAAGAATCACATCTGATTTATTTCCACATATATGAGAAAGTGATTGAAAATGTTCGATTCAGTGTGATTTTGGACCTGTGAGCTTCTGGATCACACACACACACACACACACACACACATCTTCTCGCTCTCAGTCGGTGTGTGTGCTCATGCAGAGAGAGAGTCACATGCTCTTCTTGATTAGAGGAAAATCACTTAAAGCAGAGCGCAGCGAAAATGGCAAACGCCGAAACCAGCAGTTGCACAAGCAGAGACAAAGAGGTGTGTGTGTGTGTGTGTGTGTGTGTGTGTGTGTGTTTCAGGCACTGATCTGTCATTGGTCAGGCTGTCTCCTGCACACAGACACAGATCTGGAACAAAATGGCCTCTTGTGCAGAGAAGACAGCATCAGCATCATCATCATCAGGGTCATGTGACGCTCCCATCAGCCACCAGACACACTGAGTGACATCATGCTCACTTCACTTGATCTGGGATGAGGAGAATAGATGCAGGTCGAGTCTCCTTCGTATATACAGCGGTTTTTACAACACAGAGAGTTTCAAAGCAGCTTCACAGAGATAACAGGGAAATAATGCAACTAAGTGTGTGTCTAGAAGAGGAAGCGTCACAGTCCGGCTTAAGGAAGTCGAGTGATGCTTCAGTTTTGTTGTAGAAAGAAAAAAAAAGAAAGAAAAAAAGTTATTTATTTAGTTCATAATAATGAGTCGGAAGTCGCAACGTTCCATTTTTAAAAATGTGCGATTATGTGGAAAAACAGTGAAATAATAGATTTTTTTGTGTGCTAATTTCAAAGAACAGACATTCAAAAATAATCTCCCAAAGTTTCGTAGTCCAGATAATTGAGTAAAGGTATTTAAATGACTATTAAAGTTTACAAAGTTATACTATATTCGCTGGAAATGAACATTGTTTTTCTCAGCTCTGAGTGTGTCCCGGTATCCCCTGAAGCGTCACGATCTCTGCTCTCCAAACATGGCGTTACACGTTGTATAGAACCAATCAGAAAGCTTAGAAATGAACACAAACGCTGATCATTTGTCAGTGGGAAGCCCCGTTTCGACTGACCGGCGCGCGATTGGTCCAGCCGTCCTCCTGTCAGACGCAGCGCTCTGTGTAAACAAGCTCAAGATCTCCTCAGAAAGATTCAATATTATTAATTTGAGAAATGTCGTGTTATATATAATGGCTTTGGTCAAATTAAGCTGTAAAATAAATAGATTATCTCTTCAAATGCAATGGATTTTGAAAGATATCAACAAAAAACGGGCAAAAAACTATTTTCTCAGGTTTTCAAATTGGAAAAATAATTAAAATGTGTATATCTTTACAACCATTGACTAGGATATCATTTGAAAGCTTATGGTCTCCTCTTTCCATTAATACCAAAATCTCAATTTTTACATTTGCGTCACTGTGACTCATTTTGCTGGATCAGGTCACATATATACATATCATAATATACAGTTCATATGTGACCCTGTGACCCGAACCCAGTCTGGAGCCGCACGGGTATATCTGTGGCGATAACAACTATACACTGTACGGGTCAAAATTATCCATTTTACTTTTATGCCAAAAATCATGAGGATATTAAGATCATGTTCATGAAGATATTTAGTAAATGTCCTACCGTAAATATATAAAACATGTATTTTTGTGAGTGAATGCAGCACAATCGTGAACATAAATGCACAACTTTAAAGGAGATTTTCTCAGTTTAATTTTTTTTTACCAAAAACAACCCATACATCAATGGAAAGATTATTTAATCAGCTTTCATGTGATGTAAAAATCTCAATTTAAAAAATGTTTACCCATGTGACTGGTTTTGTGGTCACATGGGTCACCAGCGATTTCACACCGTGTGTTTGAGACTGTCTTTGGTTCACTGCAGTTTTAAGCAGAAAATACTCAGCAATGCTGTCGACTTATGAACTTACACATGGTGTGTGTTAAAGCAGATTAATAACTCCACATACACACATACACTACATTAACAGCTGGATTTACACCACAGGGGGACTTTAAATAAAGAAAAGGATGCAAGTAAACTAATCAATTTGAGGTTTTGTTGTCACACTTAATAACAACTTTAATAAATTAATAACAAGTGATCATTTCGACGGAAGTGAATCAATCAAAACTAACTTTAGCTGGAGAATAACATTATTCAAGAACCGCTATAAAGCCAAAACAATCTGTTACCTTAAGTTATACGTTTATCTCTGTAAAGCAGCTTTGAAACAGTCTACATTGTTAAAAGCGCTGTATAAATGATGACTTGACTTGACACTCCACTAAGATTGAAGATCATGTCAGCTTTATTTATACAGCGCTCTTTACAATGCAGATTTGTTCAAAGATAACAGGAAAATAATGCAAGAAAAGATCATGTGATGAAGCAGAGTGAGTGTGTCTGAGCAGTGCTAGTGTTGATCATGGACACCATCAGACTCTCACCTCTAGGTGGCGTAGTTGTGTTCCGCAACCAGATGTTCTGACCCGTTTACTGCACTACAAACATCACCGTGATCATTGAATATGTCTCCGGAGAGCCGTCCTGTACATCTGGAGACCTCCAGCCTCAGATCCGCCAATCTCAATCCAAACGCTGTGATCAGCACTTCAGAGAGCATTGATTTACAGCGCAGAGCCACAGAACAGCATCAGCCCCGTGGGGGACCTGTCAATCATCTCAAGGCCACGCCCACCTCTTTGTGTCACCGCTGGGGGAGGGGCTTGACGGGTCAGAGCTGTGACTTCAGCCTCAGGGTCACTTCTGTTCATTATTTCTGTGAATTAAAGCGTGTGTGCAGCCGTTGCACCAGTGCATCATGGGTCATGTGCTCACCGGTTGCTGGGAATAAATGCAAAAATTATATTTGCTAAATTTGCATTATTCAATCATTTTATCCCTTAAAACTCATCTCTGATCACCACAATGACATATTCAAACGTTTTTTCATGCCTTAAATATCTTGAATGTAACTCGACACCCTTGCCTCATTTAGTATGCGTGGCTCTATGAATATGCAGATGAGCCCCGCCTCCACTCACTCCCTCACTCAGAGATCCACTGGTGGACGATCACACGTTGATCTGATTGGTCAAGGTAGTGTGTGACGTCAGAAACACCAGCGATTTCACACCGTGTGTTTGAGACTGTCTTTGGTTCACTGCAGTTTTAAGCAGAAAATACTCAGCAATGCTGTCGACTTATGAACTTACACATGTGTGTGTTAAAGCAGATTAATAACACCAAAATTAAACTAATTTGATTAATTACAGAGACATGTGACACTGATTTAAATGTGACATTTTGAAGTAAAATTGTACGTTCTTGTAACATACCCCAATAATCAAAGTTTTGAACTTGTGGAAATCATTGTTTACTGTGTGTAACATAATCTTCATGTTGTTCCTGGTGTGACGGCCAGTGTGAGGCAGTTTGCGTTCGTGTGTGTGTGTTAGTGTGTGTGTTGGTGTGTGTGTTATCAAGCCTGTGACAGATGTATACCTCTCGACGTCCCGATGACTAGAGAACACACACGGGTTAGATAGTCCTCAACCTTCCCCCATCCGTTTAACTACACCCTTCAGCCAAACGCCTGGCCTCAGAGATACCAGAGAGAGAGAGAGAGACAGAGAGAGAGAGAGAGAGAGAGAGAGAGAGAGAGAGCGAAGAGAGAGAGAGAGAGAGAGAGAGAGAGAGAGAGAGAGCGAAGGAGAGAGAGAGAGCGAAGGAGAGAGAGAGAGAGAGACAGAGAGAGCGAAGGAGAGAGACACACAGAGAGAGAGAGAGAGAGCGAAGGAGAGAGAGAGAGAGAGCGAAGGAGAGAGACACACAGAGAGAGAGAGAGAGAGAGCGAAGGAGAGAGAGAGAGCGAAGGAGAGAGAGAGAGAGAGACAGAGAGAGCGAAGGAGAGAGACACACAGAGAGAGAGAGAGAGAGCGAAGGAGAGAGAGAGAGAGAGCGAAGGAGAGAGAGAGAGAGAGAGAGAGAGAGAGCGAAGGAGAGAGAGAGAGAGACACACAGAGAGAGAGAGAGAGAGAGAGAGAGAGAGAGAGCGAAGGAGAGAGACACACACAGAGAGAGAGAGAGAGAGAGAGAGAGAGCGAAGGAGAGAGACACACAGAGAGAGAGAGAGAGAGCAAAGGAGAGAGAGACACACACACACACAGAGAGAGAGCAAAGGAGAGAGAGAGACACACACACAGAGAGAGAGAGAGCAAAGGAGAGAGAGAGACACACACACAGAGAGAGAGAGAGAGAGACACACACACAGAGAGAGAGAGTGAAGGAGAGAGAGAGAGAGCAAAGGAGAGAGAGACACACACACAGAGAGAGAGAGTGAAGGAGAGAGAGAGAGAGCAAAGGAGAGAGAGACACACACACAGAGAGAGAGCAAAGGAGAGAGAGAGACACACACACAGAGAGAGAGAGAGCAAAGGAGAGAGAGACACACACACACAGAGAGAGAGAGAGAGAGAGAGCATGATGGACGAGCTACAGGCAGTGTGTGAGAATAGAGAGTCAGGTCTTGATCTTCTGCAGGTTTGCCACTGAGGCGCTCGTTTCCTCAATGAACACATATAAACACACAGAGCCTAACTATGACTTTAATCTCGCAATTCTGACTTTTTTTACATCTCAAAATTCTGTTAATAAATTAAATATCTTGACTTTTTTTCTTGCAATTCTGTTTTTATTTTGTTTCCGCCTCAGAATAAATTAAATAAATAAAGGTAATTGCAACTTTTTATCTCAGATATCTGCCTTTTTTTTTTTTAAAGTTTACATCTCGCAATTCTGTTTATAAATTTAAAATAATAAAGGTAATTTAAACTTTTTATCTCACAATTCTGACTTCTCAGTTCTCAAAAGTTGTAATTACCCGTTTGTTTGTTTTTTGTATATTATTTTTTATATTTATGCTCTTGTCCCAGAGCGGTTCTGAGGAAGCCCAGCACATGTTCAGCACAGCTTGAGCTGGAGATAAGAGCTCGTGTCGTTCTGAAGCCTGAGTTTCACACACACACACACACACACACACTCACAGAAGATTAACCCTTGTGTGCCGTTTCAACGCCACAACCCCTTCCCGGGACAAGTGTGTTTCCACAGTGACTGCGAGGAGGTTTGCGTTGATGACACACACACCAGTCAAAACTTTTAGAAATGTTTTAAAGTCTCTTCTGCTCAGCAAGGCTGCGTTTATTTGATCAAAAAAACAGTAAAACAGTGAAATATGATTATAATGTAGATCATCAGTTCTCTATGTGAATATATAGTAAAGTGTAATTTATTCCTGTGATCAAAGCTGAGTTTATCATCATTACTCCAGTCTTCAGTGTCACATGATCCTCCAGAAATCAGTGTAATATGATGATCTGGGGCCTCATTTATAACCGGTGCGTACGCACAAAACCGGCCCAGAGAGAGGCGTACGCCACTTCCGACGCATCAGTTGTGATTTATAAAAACAAACTTGACGGGAGAATGTGCGCACCTGCACGCAAACTCTGACCCATGCGTACGAACGCTTTGGAGACGGAGCAGTTTGGCGACACCGATGGTGAGCTGGAGTTAAATGTCTTTTTGGTCACTTTTAGACAGAAAATCTAAATAAAGTGATACATAGGCCTAGAAAGATAATACAAATATAATTTCACTCACCAAGCCTATCACTTGAAGCAAATATCCACACACACCTTAAATGTCCGCCAGCGAGCGCGTTGGGCCGTTTAGTGAAACTGACGCATATCTAACAGCAGATGAAGTAAAACTGTACATCTTCATTATGAGTCCTAATCATAAATAGGCTACAGTTTATTTAAAACAATGATTTAAACTATGTTTTATTTCTGATATAAACATTTAGATTAAATATGCCATTCCCATTAACGGAGTTAAACACTTAAACTACATGACATTTAGGCCTACTGAAAGTTTAAAAAAAAAAGTAAAAAAAAAAATATATATATATACAATAAATAGCCTATAAATATTTGTTGTGGATGCAATGCTTTTGAACACTTTTCCTTTGGCATGCTGTGTTTCAATGTTTTATCTACAGAGATAATTGCTTATCATGATAATAGCAGATTGTGCTAATATAATGCACAACAAGGTCGATCTGTTTCCATTACAAATATAAATCAATTATAAATACTATTTGGTCAGTGGAAAAGATTGAGAAAAACTTTCTCTGAAATGTATTTTACACTATTTGATTTATTTATTCAAAAACAAGGCAAGGATACTAAATTATTTTTATTAATGTAATGTGACGGCACGTATTTCATATTTTCCTAATGTCTTGTATTGTTAAACATGTTATCACGTGGATGAATAATCATATGCAAATGATATGCAGATGAGGATAGTAAAACTAGGCGTTGTAAGCTCCATATGTGGTTATCGCACAATCTTCCGCGGAGTGGGGTTTATAAAGTGAGTTCTGCGCAGGTTCTGGCGTACGCACGGTTTTATAAGTCTGAATATTTTTTTGCGCACGCCATTTTTGGCTTTTTGGCGCACGTACACTTTTAGTGCGGATCCTACGCACAGTTTTATAAATGAGACCCCTGATGATCAAGACACATTTATGATTATTATCAGTGATGAAAACACTTATTTACATTTTTATTTCAGGATTCTTTGATGAATATAAAGTTCAGCATTAATATGAAATATAATATTTTATAACATTAAACACTACCGTTCAAAGGTTTGGGGGCAGTAAGAATTTTATTAATAAAATTTCAAAGATCATCAAAGATTAAGTAAATTGATCAAAAGTGACAGTAAAGACATTTATAATGTTACAAATTGTTTTATTTCAAATGTGTTTTTTTTTACTTTTTATTCATCAAATAATCCTGAAATAATAATGTAAATAACTGTGTTCATCACTGATAATAATCATAAATGTTTCTTGAGCATCAGATCATCATATTACACTGATTTCTGGAGGATCATGTGACACTGAAGACTGGAGTAATGATGATAAACTCAGCTTTGATCACAGGAATAAATTACACTTTACTATATATTCACATAGAGAACTGATGATCTACATTATAATAATATTTCACTGTTTTTACTGTATTTTTGATTGAATAAACGCAGCTGTGAGCAGAAGAGACTCTCTCAGAAACATAAAAATCTTATCGATCCAAAACTTTTGACTGGTAGTGTATTTTTGTTTGGTTGTGTTTTGAGTGAGCACATGTAACATGAACACACACACACACACTCTAGAGGAACGGTCCGGTCAGAAGCCTGTATTGTCTGGCGGTCTGTCGTGTGCTCGTCACTGATTGGCCAGCTCTGTGTTAAGTGGCTTAGCATCGACCTCGTCACTATTGATTATTGCAGATTCCCGGCTGTATAATTGTCATCTATCGGCCGCTTGTCAGTCAGAGAAGCGGACTATGAAGTGGACTAATGCAATTGAGATGCTGGCATGTGTAATTGAATCATTGATTTGTTTTGACAAGCCCAATTATGCTAATCTCCTCAGAATATGCACGTTATGTTGTTAATAACTCTTTTATATTGTGACTTGAGATGTAAACGGAGAAGCTCTCGGGTGGAGTCGTGGTTCTTCACTGGTCGATGGCGATGACAGAGAGAGGATGAGGAGGATGATGATGAAGGAGAGGAGGGTTATGTAAATGTTTATCATGCAAATAAAGTGCATTACTTCTGAGATTCAGAGGCTCATGATGCATATTAGTGCTCGTCTGCAGCGTAAGCGTTATTGTGGGAATATAGATCGATCTGCCTATTTCAGTGAGGAAGAAACCAATTTAATAATACAAAAAAATAATATATGATTTAGTAATAATAAATTATAATATTTTTTTTATAATAAATAATAAAATAATATATATGTATATTTATTTTATTTATATGTATATTTATTTATTTTTATTTATTTATTTTTCAGAGAGGTTCTGTTTATTTATTTATATATATATATTTATATATATGTGTTTATTTATATATACCGGTATATTTTTTTTTTTTTTTTTTTCAGAGAGGTTCTGTTTATTTATTTATATATATGTATTTTTTTATATATATATATATATATGTATTTTTTTATTTATATATATATCTTTTTCAGAGAGCTTCTGTTTATTTATTTATATATATATATGTATTTATTTATATATATATATAGTTATTTTTTTCAGAGAGGCTCTGTTTATTTATATATATATGTATATTTATTTATTTATGTGTGTGTGTATGTGTATTTATTTATATATATATATTATTTTTTTAGAGAGAGAGAGAGAGAGAGAGAGAGCGAGAGAGAGAGAGAGAGAGAGAGAGAGAGAGAGAGAGCATCACTCGGGCCTGCGCGCGTCTATTGTTCGCTCAGCGCGTGAACACAAAGACTCTTGAGGCGCGGGTTCATCGAGCACGAGCGCCGCGGGACCTTCAGCTCGAGGCCTCGCGCGAGTTAAACCGGACGATTCTACCTCAATAACCGACGTTTCTCATGGTTTTACACCGATTTTCATGATTTCCCGCGTCCCGGGATTCACATAAAGCCCGTTTGGAGTCGGTCGATCCTCCGTTACGTCAGTGTTTCAGGTAAAGCTGAGGGGGTTTATTTACACCGCTTCAGTGGGACATTTAACTGTTATTTTACCTGACTGAGAGGGTTCATTTTAATTTCACTGTCGACTTTCATTCTGACATGTTTAACGGTTTCGTTAGATCATGTTTTGGTGTTTTATTTCAATGGTTCTTTGGTTCATGTCGGTGTTTTATTGAGCTGTTAGCATTAGCATGTAGCCTCGGGCCTCATCACTAGGCTTTTATTCATGAATAATCATTCTCATTTAAATCTGTAATGTCAGTTTCCCCTTTTTAAACTCTGTCAGATTATGATCTCTCACTAAACGTGTTGTAGTACTGAATGTGTGTGTGTAATAATGTAGTGTAGACACACTGATCTGTGGGTCTCATGACCAGACAATCTGCTGTTTATTCACAATGAAAACCCTCACATTCTGTTTATTTCACGAGCAAACACTTTAAACTACATTGAGGGGCTGATATACATGTTTAAAACGTCTTAAACTCTAGTTGTCTTTGATAAAACATTATTTATTTCCTCAATTAAACTCTTTATTTCAGTTTTATACACATGCATGATGTTTAATCTGTCCTGCTGCATTTCATAAAGCCATTTATTGCATTTTGTCGTGTGTTTGGAGAGAGATGTGCTGTAAGACTGTATTAGTGTGTTTTTAAGGATAATGCTGAGATATTCCTGTATCAGCAGCTGTGACTCTGTAAAGTAGCTCTCAAGTGTTTTCCTGTTAATTCGCAGTAATTTCCATTTACTGGAAGCCATCAGCATCGTCTCGAGGGTCTCTGTGGTGTTGTGGTGAAAACACTCATTAGCAGATCATATGATCATCGGCTCCCACTCTTCACATGCGATGGACCATTAGCCCGTCATGTCAGGCATAGAGCCGCCCGTGTGTAGTTTGTATGTTGAGATCTGTCCTGTAAGCACTCCACTTCTCATGATGGGAATTAGATTTGTAATGTGAGAGACCGAGAGATGTTTTCAAGAAAGCAATTTACTGCATGGGAAGTTTGTTGTTTGATTTGATTTAGAAAGTCATTAAGCAGCATTTGAATTATATCTCTTATGCCTGGTTCAGATTACACGATTTTTTTGTCGGTTACGATAGTCACTGTGTCAGATTACACGATTTTGAATCCTAAAATCTTGTCGTGTCTTGGACAAGAAACATGTCAGACTACACGTTGCTTTCTGACCAGTCATCGCGTGCCGTCGCAGACATTCACTCTCACATATACTATGTCATATACACACGCACTCACTCTCACACGTATACACACACACACACACACACTGGGGTGAGGGACAGTCCCGAAGTTTGAAGCTTTGTCCCGCAAGTCATAAGCAGTGTCCCACATTTTAATTTTGTCTGCATCATTTTATTTAATCGTCCTTTTAAATTACAATTATACAAAAAAAAAGTTAATAAGAAAACACTGAACGTGCGCAGCCGTTATTATTGGTTCTAGCCAGAGCGGGAATTCGGGAAAACAAACACTGAGAAAAAAAAATAATTCTGCAATAGAAAAATGGATCTATCCGGAGCTCCCGAGAAGAAAAAGCGTCTTTGTTCGTAAGGAATGGGAGAAAAAAATATATACATGGTTAAAACCAGTTACAGGTGACCCTAAAAAAGGAGATTGCTGTGTAGCCACCGAAGTTTCACCATCACGCCTGGAAAAGACACAAAAATAGGCTACTGAATCCGGTAAGAACGCATTTAATCTGTAGTCTTTCCTAATGGAATTTGTGTTTATTTGGAAATGTGCTTTTTAGCGATTGGATTATTATTTTCACTTAATTATTTAGATTAAATAGACCCGTGCTGTTAAAATGATTTTTATATTAGGCTATTAGTGACGTTCACAGCGCCGGTCAGCGCCGTCATAGACTAACATTTTTATAAAGCTAGCAAAGACATCTAACGTTAATATAAAATAATATATTTATTCACCTATAATAATAGTTAGTTATCTCCCTCGTGTCCCGCGAAATCAGGTCTGACCTGCAACAGAGCAATATAGCCAGGTGGTCACCCTAGCACTCACACTCACTAGCACACACTCTGTCTCGCTCGCTCACTCACTCACTCTCGTCGTGGAGGACCGAAAAAAAATCAAACATGCTAGTCTTTTTGTCGTGATGTCGTGAAGCATCGCAGACGCGACGTAGGTTGTCGCCCACTATGACACACTATACGAGATGAAACGATCAAATCTTGCGTCCCGACGCCCGTTGTCGTTTACGAATCCCCACGACACCCTACGTCAAACGAATCGTGCCAAAATCGGGCTAAAATCGTGTAATCTGAACCAGGCATTAATGGGACGCTCGTAATATCTAGTGCTCACGTTTTATTTACTCGCTTAATGGCTGAACAGGAAAAAAAGCTGACGACTTTTTTATATCCGGCTTTAATCTGAATATAACTTGTGTTTTATTAGTCTGTGACCTGTGAGCTGGACAGGTGTGTTGCCCGCTTTAGAAGGATCTGTGTTGGACTGGACTAAACTGTGTCCAGTGAATATTTAATGTCTGGAAGACTGCGTTATGAATGTTTGATGAAGGATGCGCTCTGATTTCGGGAGACTTTCTAAGCGTGAGATTGAAGTTTGTGCCGTCCAGAGTCTTTCAGTCGTCTCTCTCGAGGAAACACACACACACACACGTATATGAGCAAGTCTTTCTTTTAGATGGATGCTTGGATCAGAAGTGTGTTTGTTTATCAGGTGTCTGATCCATGAACAGAACCAGGTTTAGATTAAATCATTACGAGTGTAACGGTTCACGATACCATATTATCGTGATACTCCAAGACACATAGATTAACAAATGTACTGTTGATTAAAATGATAATTTTGGTTTTACATCGTGTGTGTAAATGAACCGGATTGGACTTGGTGCTGGAAACCCAACACAGGACAATAGAGACACCAGAATAACAATATTCATGATTCTGAAGCTGAAAACACAGAATTATTGTAGATGAATATGCTTGTGCTGTCACTGACTAGATATATTAAAAATAATGTAAGCCACTTTTTACTGGTAACATCAGGCATTATCATGACCCACAAATATGCATTATTATACATTATATTCAACATTATATATAGTAGTTTAATGCAGAACTGGCACTAAAACTCTGTAAACTTGAATTTTTGGTGAACTTGCCACGATACATATTGCATTGTTGTATTGTGACACTCAATATAAGATTTGAGACTTGATTGATGCGTGAGCAGAAACTGTCAGACGGACGATCGTAGACGTTTAATCGGTTGTTTACGCTGAGCACGAGAGCGGACGGTTATTAGCTTTACACTTCTGGAATATATTTCATTGGTTGTCAGATTTTCTTCATGTTTCTTATCAAGCCCGTGCTTCATTATCTGGTCATGTTTCAATGCCATTTGTAAGTCCCTTTGGTTAAAACACACCACTAGGTAGTTGCCTAAATAATGTTAATGTTTGATTTAACAATCCAGAAATAGCCAATGTTGTGTGGTTATCATTTATGATTGTAGTTTAATGATAATAAAATCATGGGTATCTGGATACCAACCTTTTTGGTCAAATCATAATTATTTTAGTGCTTTTCACAATAAACATTTCAAAGCAGCTTTACAGAAAGTCTTATTGTCATGTTTATAAGACTTTAATGTTTTAACAAAGCTAATTTTAGGTCTGGCCGATATATAACGATGGTATAAATGATTTATTTAGCGTGTGTGTATATATATATGTCCACAATAGTTGTTTGTCGTGTTTTTGAATGTTACTCTGAAATGAGCAAATGTTCTTTTCCACCTTCATTCTTGTATCGTTTGTATAAATCAATTAGAGAGCGTCTTCCTGTTGTTACGACCCTCCATTTTACGATGCGCCGTGACGTTGACGGCTCTCTGATTTATTTGCGAGACACGTCGAGCCGTCATTATGAGGCGGAGCTGTTTCCGCGACAACAGGGGTCGTGACCTCATTGTGGCTGAATGCATTGTGTCATAGATGTGTTTAATTGGCGGGATGGAGAGGGTTAGGGGTGTGGCTGACCTCCGACCCCTGCGCTGGGTTTATGGAGGGTCTTTATTGCTTGAGTGTGAGAGACCGTCACTGTATTAACACACACACACACACACACACACACGTTTGGTTTTCTATCTTGATGGGGACTCTCCATAGACGTAATACTGTACGTTTATACTGTACACTAAACTACCAAACACACACACACACTCTAACCCTACCCCTAAACCTACCCAACATACACGCACACTAAACGTACCCATCACACACACTCTCTCTAACCCTACCCCTAAACCTACCCAACACACACACACACACTAACCCTACCCAACATACACGCACACTAAACGTACCCATCACACACACACACACTCTCTCTAACCCTACCCCTAAACCTACACAACACACACACACACACTAACCCTACCCCTAAACCTACCCAACACACACGCACACTAAACGTACCCATCACACACACACGCTAACCCTACCCCTAAACCTACCTATCACACACGCACACTAAACGTACCCATCACACACACACACTAACCCTACCCCTAAACCTACCTATCACACACGCACACTAAACGTACCCATCACACACACATACACTAACCGTACCCCTAACCCTACCCAACACACACACTAACCCTACCCATCACACATACACACTAACCCTATCATCACACAAAACTGCATTTTTACGCTTTCAAAAAAGCTTTTTTCCTCAGTTTAGGTCCTCAGTGACAAGAGTCCCCATGAGTCAAATCAACATCTCTGGGTTTTAGCTTCACTGAGTCACTGACCAATCAGCACTGCCCGTCAAAAGTTTGGAATAATTATGTTTTTGAAATTGAAGTCTCTTCTGCTCAGCAAGGCTGCATGCATTTGTTCAAAAATACAGTAAAAGCTGAAATATTATTATAATGTAGATCATCAGTTCTCTATGTGAATATATAGTAAAGTGTAATTTATTCCTGTGATCAAAGCTGTATTTATCATCATTACTCCAGTCTTCAGTGTCACATGATCCTCCAGAAATCATTCAAACATGATGATGAATGTGACGTCATTAAACTCTCCTGATGTTTGACTAATGTGTCCAATCATTTCTCTCTCTCTCTCTCTCCGCTCAGGCTGTTCCTCCAAGTCGTTCAAGCTGTACTCTCCAAAGGAGCCCCCCAACGGAAGTGCTTTCCCCCCCTTCCACCCCGGCACCATGCTGGACCGAGACGTGGGGTGAGCTGAGATCAGTCACTGTATATTCACACACTGGGCCGTCATTTGGGCCACTTGAGTCCAGAGTAAAGGCAGCGTCACCTGCATCAGTCAGTGCAGCGCTACATCTCAGAGTAAATGGTAACGGGATGTCAGTAAGGGATAATGCACATCCAGCCGGCTGTTATCTCAGAATAAACCCGACAGGGTGATCAGGATCAGGTCTTCATCAGCCTGAAGGGGGTTTATTCTGAGATAACAACCGGCTAGATGTACATTATCCCGCTTATTACACGGATACTTTCCTGGAGCTCAGAAGGATTAATGTTAATGAAATGAATGTTAAATGTAAAAAGCAGACAGGAAGACAGTGCATTTATCAGCATGCCCCAGTAGATTCGGCACGCACTGGACTTTACAGCCCTGCCACAATGGAAACCACTCCCCCTTCCTTGAATACGGTCTAATCCTGGACACTGACGGACAGATCGTGTCACCGCAGAGAGGGATGAGCTCTTCATGTTCCAGTGTCTGACAGAGACCAGCGCTGATGCAGATCTTCTGTCTGAACCTCACAGTTATTCCTTTTGGGTCATTTTTTTTTTGGAGCTCAAACAGAAGAGCGCTGACGCTTGCAACGCCAAGGTCATGGGTTCGATTCCCAGGGAAAGTAAGAACTGATAAGAATGTAAATGCGTATCTTGAAATGCAATGTAAGTCGCTTTGGATAAAAGCGTCTGCCAAATGCAGACGGACACGATCTGCAGTCCAGTCCGTCAGTGTCCAGGATTAGACCGTATTCAAGGAAGGGGGAGTGGTTTCCATTGTGGCAGGGCTGTAAAGTCCAGTGCGTGTCGAATCTACTGGGGCATGCTGATAAATGCAGAAAACGACTGTCTTCCTGTCTGGTGTTGTTTTTTTTTTTTACATTTTGCAAGTAACAACATTTAACATTCATTCCATTAACATTAATCCTACTGACATTTGAATTAAACAATTGACTTTGTACGAGGGACATTGAGTATTGACATTTAAACAGATAATACATACAAGTATTAAATAAGCAAACAAATAAAAAGAAAGGCAAATAATACATTTGCATTACTTTCTCTTAGACTCAAGTAGGGGGATGGAAAGATCTCATTTAAACATGGTATCTCTGTTCATATGTGACTTTATAATCTTATATCTGACCCTGTGACCCGAACCCAGTCTGGAGCCGCACGGGTATATCTGTGGCAATAGCAACTATACACTGTACGGGTCAAAATTATACATTTTTCTTTTATGCCAAAAATCATGAGGATATTAAGATCATGTTCATGAAGATATTTAGTAAATGTCCTACCATAAATATATAAAACTTGTATTTGTGAGTGAATGCAGCACAATCGTGAACATAAATGCACAACTTTAAAGGAGATTTTCTCAATGTTTACATTTTTTTGCTCCTCAGATTCCAGATTTTCAATAGTTGTGTCTCGACCAAATATTGTCCTATCCTAACAAACCACACATCAGTGGAGAGATTATTTATTCATCTTTAATATTATGTGTAAATCTCAATAAATAAATAAATGACGGTCACATTTAACATCTGGGATGTTTTAATTGCTTTTTTTGTTTCTTTTAAATTTACATAAGAAATGAGCAAGACTTTTTATTCAGAGCAAAAGACAATCAATGTTGGTTTCGAAGCTGTACATTTAGATTTGTGGATATGACCTTTTCCAAGCGTGCACAGGACTTTGACTGCGTTATCTAAAAGAACAAGAACCAGTGTTAGAAAGCAAAATAAGACCATTTCTTCTATAAAGTATGTAGAAATATAAATTGAAATCTGTCCCAAACGATACCGTGAACTGACATCTAAAAAACAAATGAAGCACAGATTAAACTGCACTTGTTCTGATTGTGTGAGTCAGTTTTATGGCAATTTATAAGGTGTGTTATGAGGTTTGACGTTATCTTTCATGGTCTTGTTTTCTGTGTTGTTTCTGCAGCCCGACGCCCATGTACCCCCCCACATACCTGGAGCCGGGCATCGGGTGAGGCCTTTAAACCTGGAAAGCCTGACATATGAAATAATAGTCTGAATAATCTGTTATTAAAACGTTAATTTAACCTTTAGACAAAATATATTTAAAAACGTTCGCATGTGTTTTTTGTTTTGTATCAAATTTGATGCATCAGACTCATATAGTGAGAATATGGAGGAAAAAACACTTTTATTCAGAGACTCAAACTGAGCAAAAATATGCAGATGCTGATATTTATTTGCACTGAAAGTGATGAAATTCTGAAGCTTTAATGTAAATCAATGAGTCTTTATAGCAGATACTTACATAACATGCATATCAATAATGTCTTACTAAGATGATATTTAAATGGTTAGTTTTATGATCAAACCTCTGTAGTTTTAAAACAAAGTGATGATTGAGAGATGAACAAATAAACCTTTCTCAAAAGCCTGATGATCATATTTGATACTCGTGATTTTTCTAATAAATGATTATAATCAATAAACCAGCTTCAGTCCAGCTGAAATATTACTAACAATATCATAGATATTATCGCGTTTACTTGATAAAATCAGAGCAGATTTGCCACAGAAAGACTCGTGAAGCTCGAGCTGGAGGAGGACGCTTGTATAGTTACACTGACAGACTTTCACTGGATAAAAGAGTCTAAACTCTCGATCACACACAGCAGGACTGAGGAGACTGTGTGCGACCGGATCATTTACAGGCCTTAGTGTGTATCAAATATAATACAGTAGAATTAATACACTTGGATTAAAACATACAGATCCTGTATTAGGATATTTATTATTAAAAGCACTACGATGATTAAAGCATATGAAGTGTCGGTGTATGTCTGAGTGTTAACACACACTCTCTGTCTCAGGAGACACACACCTTATGGGAATCAGACAGACTACAGGATATTTGAGCTCAACAAACGGCTTCAGAACTGGACGGAGGTGAGTTTGATGTTCTGTGTTTCATGCTGAACTGTCAGCTGCATTTTAAACATGTAAGATGGCTTTATATGCGTGACAGAAACCCTATAGACCTTATTCAGAGCCGGTGTGAAAGAGGCTGTGAGGGACAGACTAGCTGTGTTTCCAGAGGCATCCGCTGTAAAAGCTCCTAGATTTCGTACAGTTTTCCACCGCTTATATCGTCAGGAGTTTTTTTGTCAACTGAAGTTTCTTGGAAAGATATTTTTCCAGTGTTTCATGAGCAGAACAATCCAAAAACACATTAAATAACAGTACAGCCCGTTAAAGAGATGCATGTCCCTCACAGCCTCGCTTTCATACCCATTAATAATCCAAGATGGCGCTGCTGTGAATCAGCTCTATAACATCAGCTGAACGCTTTCTCTTCCTCCCAGGAGTGTGATAATCTGTGGTGGGACGCTTTCACTACCGAGTTCTTTGAGGATGACGCTATGCTCACCATCACGTTTTGTCTGGAGGACGGTCCTAAACGATACAGTGAGTATCGCATGTCAGACAATAAGATATTAACATCTGTGTGTGTGTCTCTCTTTCTGACTCATGCTTCACAATACCAGCGAGTAAAAAAATACTGTTGCTTTCAGTCTCATATCATCAGTTGCTTCAGATTTGTGTCATAAATGACCCGGACGAGATGAGCTCTTCTCCAGATGCATTATTATTTACTCTACAACTGATGTAACCTCTGAGTGATCAGGAGTGTGTTTCCCGTACAGCGCCGTAACTCACGCTTCACTACTGTAGCGCATCGGTGAAGAATCCACTGTAGTCTCGACGGTTTCCCGGAACTGTGTTAGTTAGTGATGTCACGCAGATGGAGGAGTTATGACTACTGTTGATGAATCTGTTTGAGATCTAATTAATGCTAGATGTTTGGCTATAAATTACAGACATGCATCTGAGGAATATCTCTCATGTTTCTCAGTTATAGCTTTATTTCCAGACTCAATCACAGACTCGTTCTTACGCACTCGAGCTCGTTCACACACTTCAGAAACTACACTTTACATCTCCTGACAAACTAAAGACGTAAATGACATTAGTATGTGTTCTAAATAAAACACAGATTGCACTGAATGTCAGCTTGCTTATTCTGCTCAAGATCTGGATTTATTGAGTCCACACGTCTTCTAACCACAGGCCGAGATCTGTCGCTCACACACACAACTCTGCGATGATGTTTGCGAATGTTCATTAGAACGATGGTTTCCGGAAACACACACTCGCTGAACTGCTGATAACGACGTAACCCGCGACCATAGCTGCGATCGGATTGCTTACACGATTGCACTGCTGTAAATGAGGTTTTAGTTATTCATAGAAATGTTGAATAAGTGCACATTAATATTGCGCTGCTCATCCTTACATTCAGTTAAAGATTTAGATTTTCCTGACACTTGAGAATTGAACTGGTTTGTTCTTCTGACGGATGCGTGATCATGTCTCCCCAGCGATCGGCCGGACGCTGATTCCTCGTTACTTCCGGAGTGTGTTTGAGGGCGGCGCCAACGAGCTCTACTACGTCCTGAAGCACCCGAAAGAGTCTTTCCACAACAACTTTGTGTCTCTGGACTGTGATCAGTGTACTATGGTCACGCAGAACGGCAAACCCATGTTCACGCAGGTGTGTGTGTTGTTTAATGCAATGTTTTTGGTATGTATATGTGTGTGTGTTCAATGTTCAATTTATTTATAAAGCACGTGTGTGACTCTGGATCTCAAACCCAGTCTGGAGCCGCACGGGTATATCTGTGGCGATAGCAACTATACACTGTATTGGTCAAAATTATCCATTTTTCTTTTATGCCAAAAATCATGAGGATATTAAGATCATGTTCCATGAAGATATTTAGTAAATGTCCTACCGTAAATATATAAAACATGTATTTGTGAGTGAATGCAGCACAATCGTGAACAAAAATGCACAACTTTAAAGGAGATTTTCTCAATGTTTACATTTTTTTGCTCCTCAGATTCCAGATTTTCAATAGTTGTGTCTCGACCAAATATCGTCCTATCCTAACACACCACACATCAGTGGAGAGATTATTTATTCAGCTTTATATGATGTATACATCTCAATGTCAAAAAGATAAACCAGAGAATCAATGAGGCGTTAATAAAAACCCGTTACACAACTAACACAACACTAGAATTAAACAGCCAGAATAAAAAAATATGATTTTAAATATCGTTTAAACTCTCTAAGAGTGGAACACTGCCAGATGTAATGAGGTAAACCGTGTGTGTGTGTGTGTGTGTGTGTAACTCTGCTGGTCTTCTTCTCAGGTGTGTGTGGAGGGCCGCCTCTACCTGGAGTTCATGTTTGATGACATGATGAGAATAAAGACGTGGCATTTCAGCATCCGGCAGCACAGAGAGCTCATTCCCCGCAGCATCTTGGCCATGCATGTCAGTTCCTCCTCCTGGATCTCGCTCTAGAATTGTGTGTTTATTGTGTTTCAAACCTGATGATCGTGTGCTTTTGTTCCCGCCTCAGGCACAAGACCCGCAGATGTTGGATCAGCTGTCCAAAAACATCACCAGATGCGGCCTGTCGAACTCCACCCTCAACTACCTCAGAGTACGAGCACAGCACTGGCTTCCTATACATTCACCTGGATACTTTTGAACACCACATTTACAGTAGTCAACTTTTCAAGCGGAGCAAAAAAGTTGATCGGAATGAATTCAAAATTCATGTATAACTTTGAAAGGTTTTTATCCACTTTAAATGTTGATTACTGTAGTTTCAAAACACTCAACAAGCGTGTTTCTCACTCACAGATCCTTAAAAAGTCTTAAATTAGTTTTTTTTATTTTAATTTAAGGCTAAAATACTCAGCAATGCTGTCTACTTATGAATTTACACATGGTTTGTTTTAAAGCGTAATAAAAACACCACATAGACACATAAACTACATTAAAAGCTGGATTTACACCACAGGGGGGCTTTAATAAATCAGGTCATTTCCTGGTGGTGACGTTAAAACCTAATAATTCATTTATCTGACTCCCAGGATTCAATGTATGTCGGTTGTGATTTTAATCGAGCAACAAACGTACCGTTGGTTAATGTGTGTGCATCTAGACTCTTAACCCGTTTATGACATTACTCTAATAAAGAAAAACCGGTTAACGTGTTTATGCGTTATCTGCTTAAGCATAATTGGGTTAAGAACGTGCATGTAAACACACTCACTGTGACCCTGAACAGCACAGCAGGCTCATACCAGTGTAAACAGACATCTATGGTACATGCGTCACATGACTAAACATGTCATCGTTTTCAGTCCACACTACAATGCAAAAATACTGTTTTCAAATGTGTCCTCTTGGGAGAGCGTCTTCAGAAAGCTCCATTTTCGCGGATGAAGTATGTATCCGCTTTCATTGAGCAGAAGACTAACTTCTCGTGTGTGTGTGTGTGTGTGTGTGTGTGTGTGTCTCAGTTGTGTGTGATCCTGGAGCCCATGCAGGAGCTGATGTCCAGGCACAAGACGTACAGTCTGAGCCCCCGAGACTGCCTGAAGACGTGTCTGTTCCAGAAGTGGCAGAGGATGGTGGCTCCGCCAGGTGAGGAGCCGCTCCGTCTGTTCTCAGACCACCCGCCGGTGTTACGGCTGAGTACACTACACCACCTTTGCTCAGATATGTGCCCTGTTTTGAGATCTGGGTGAGTCGGCAGTAGTAGCCGGATGTCTGCAGGGTTTGTGCGTTCACGGTTGACAGAATTCACAGAAATTCACGTAGTGTATGATGGGCACAGACTTGATGGACATCAAAACATGATTGATATTTTGAGCCGATTTTAGAAGTCATCTTCATATATAGCGCTTTTAACAATGTAGATTGTTTCAAAGCTGCTTTACAGAGATAAACGTATAATGTAAGGTAACAGATTGTTTTGTCTTTATAGCGGTTCTTGAATAATGTTATTCTCCAGCTAAAGTTAGTTTTGATTGATTCACTTCCGTCGAAAGGATAATTAGTTAATAAATTAGAGGCCGCTAAGACGACACCGTTCTCTCTACACAGACTTTAAACTGAACCTGTGAGAAACACTGATGCTCACGTGCGCATCAAGAATTAATTCTATAGTTATGTGCGTTTGAATATATCTGCGCTTGTTTGTAATTCTCTACAAACCACGCCTTAACAAACTACTTGTCCTGCCTATAAATTTGATACAGAATTTTATTTTATCACTACGGGGGAGATACGCAAATTTTCCACAATAAGAGCACATGTAGTGTATGATGCATCGCTAATAAATACTGTACATAATACAGTCATAATACGCTGACCAGACACTGGAACTCAAGGGTGCGAAGTCATAAAGAAAGAGAAAAAATTGAGGCGACTTATGAGATCAGGTAAAGTCATAAAAGGAAGGAAAAACACATCCAGATCGCGTGCTTGAGTGATCGTGTTGAGATGCTAGGAGATAAAGCCGCGAGCTCGCGCATGCCATGCATGAAATAAATGTGTTAGAGAACACAGAATCTGCCGCTTGTTTAGTAATTGTTTGCCGCAGTTCCAGTGTTCACTTCACTCCGAGGTCAAACACTACAGAAGAATGCGTCGTGTGTTTCTGTTCAGTGTGTATATGATCCTCAGTCCTGTAGTGCAGTGGTTCCCAACCTTTTTTTGTCTGAGACCCCCTTTTTCCCAAGAAAATATTTTAGGGCCCCCTTCATCCAGATTTAATGATATTATCGCTCTTGTAAGCTTGCAGCAAGGATGACACAATATGTCGTTTTCAAACAAACGGTATGTTTACTATAACCAGATGTTTATGCTCAAATAGCCTATAATATTGAAAATACAATAACAAAAACATCAGGAGGCCCTTTGTCATTTATAAACGTAAGCCTATGAGTAGCCTATAAATTGGTCCTATTTGAAATGCAATAACACAAATATTCACACTGGTGTGTAGGTAAAAAAGAAAGAATATAGACTATTACTAAATGACTGCTGTCTGGGAACTCAATACTTGCATGTTATTAGTGAGGCTGTATCAATGTGAGGCTTTACTTTTGACACTTTTGGCGCTATAGCGAGCGATAATAAACTTGCGTTTATTAACAGAATAATGCGTCTTTCGGAAGAACATTGTAGCCGGAACTACTTCTCTCTGTGTACGTCTGGGCAGGGCCTGGGTTACTCCGCATTCGAACCCGTGTAAAATAGTCCCAATGTAAACACTTATTATAGGAGTACCAGTGGCTCAGGATAAGACAAAAACACGGATTGGAAAATGGATTCATGATGAACTCGCTCATTATATAAATTCTGTAAATTTTGAATAGAAAAAAAAGGACTTTTATGTAATGCTCATTGCTCAGAAGTTTTCAAAATATGACGCGACCCCCCACAGAGCTCGCTGAGGCCCCCTTGTGGGCCGCGACCTCCCTGTTGGGAACCAATGCTGTAGTGTATGATGCCCAGCTTTTCTCAGATGTGCCGATTTTAAAGTCGTGTAGTGTATTCCAGCCGTAACGTGTGTGTGTGTGTGTGTGTCCCGTCTCTCGCAGCTGAACCGGCCAGACAGGCGCCCAGTAAGAGACGGAAGCGCAAGATGTCGGGCGGCAGCACCATGAGCGCAGGCGGAGGAACAAACAACAACAGCAACAGCAAGAAGAAGAGCCCAGCCAACAGCTTCCCACTGTCCAGTCAGGTGCCGGTGAGTGACCAATCACATCACAGGAGTCTTCTGACATCAGCAGCACGTGCAACATGCGTTACTGCATCACGTCAGCTTTCTGTCCTCGAAGAGCTGCACATTCTTTTTATAAATGTGATTTATATATACACTGCTGTTAAAAAGTTTGGGATCGGTATGATTTTTAATGTAAAAATACAACAAAACAGTAATATTGTGAAATATTATTATAATGTAGATCATCAGTTCTCTATGTGAATATACAGTAAAGTGTAATTTATTCCTGTGATCAAAGCTGAATTTATCATCATTACTCCAGTCTTCAGTGTCACATGATCCTCCAGAAATCATATAATATGATGATCTGATGATCAAGACACATTTATGATTATTATCAGTGTTGAAAACCATTATGTATAATTGCTTTTCAGGATTCTTTAATGTATATTTATATATTCAGGGGTGCACATAACTTTTTCAGTGAGTTACTCAGATGAGGACCAGGAGATGGTGTTTGGTACTCACCCCATATGTAGCGTGGCCACAGCTGTCAATCATGACGTCACATTTCCATTTTTATAGCATAAAATAACTAACTAAAACCAAACTTATAAAATAAAAATAAACGAACACTTAAATTTACATCAGCGTGAAAAGAACGACCTAAAATGATAGAAATTTTTTTTATTTGAAGTGTTATTTGATTGTTCAGATATATGTATTTGTATAAATTAAATATAATTAATCCTTATTAAAGATATTAAAGAGCAGTGAATTTTCTCTTTTTGCTTTGTTGTTTGATCAATATTAAGTGTACAGAAGGCATTAGGTTTATTACGCACTGTCACTTTAAGAGTGTGCAGATCCAATTGCACTGATGCACGGTACGTTCTGTAAAGACATAACCGACTGTGTTTACGTGAATACTCTCCAAAACGTACATTTAGACATAATGTTGTGTGTATTTGTCCATTCAGACGCGAAAGAGAGCTCGATTCAGTCCTTGCGCGCAGCGCGCTGTGTCTATGTGCGGGGCTGCGCGCTTCGGGTCGTGTGTGTGTGTGTGTGTGTGTGTGTGTGTGTTCGCACAAAACAACATACCGAATAAAGCTGTCTTTCGCGTCGTCACTCTTATTCAGATCTATCCATATGTCTGCTCTTCTCTTTCTCCCAGACATTTACATTTTTTAACGATTTGAGACATGCATGAAGCGCATGCCGGCTCGGTAGATCAGCACGTTACAATTCAAATGTGCGCATCTTCCACAAACGCAAATCAGTTCTGACTGGATCACCCCAATCGTCCCTCCCTTACATTTCCGTCTAGTTTTTATTCGTCATAGTGGTCGTCATTTAAAACAAGGTTTTTATTTAGTTATCGTCTCGTTTTCATCTGTGAAAAAATTTAATTAACACTGCCTAGGTTGCATTTTGGCGACAGTACGCAAAGGCGCGTAGTAACACAAGTGGCATTACGCATTCCTGATTTTTGTCGCGCATGCGTACCTGCGTACCAGTTATGTGCACCCCTGTATATATTCATGTATTTATTGTAATTGAATAGATCTATATATATAGTATTTTGTGTGTGTTCCCGCGAGCACTAACTCTTCTGTCGCTCTGCTCAGGATGTGATGGTTGTTGGCGAGCCGACGCTGATGGGCGGTGAGTTCGGAGACGAGGACGAGCGTTTGATCACGCGGCTCGAGAACACGCAGTTTGACGCCGCTAACGGCATCGACGACGAGGACAGCTTTAACAACTCGCCCGCGCTGGGCGCTAACAGCCCCTGGAACAACAAGCCTCCGTCCAGCCAGGAGGGCAAGAACGACAACCCCACGTCACAGGCGTCTCAGTGAGACCGCGAGGGGGCGGGGCCAGCCCGGCGTCCAACGGGAAGAAAGAGGCGTGGTCGGAGATCGACTCATTCATCTACCTGCAGAACGAGACTTCCTGTCAGCGGAGGACGTGACCTGAGGGATCAGAAACACACAGGGCCGCAGTGTGCGGCGCTCGGGGTCTTGTTGGTGTTCTACGGGGCCGGATCTCCTCTGAGGAGCCTGTAGATAGTCACATGATTAAGTTAAGCCGGAGCGGAGACATCTGACCTCGTAAACCGCCAACAAGACCGACCAAACATCCAGCTCCTGTTTCACCCCAAAACCACTGCATTGTGCATGACGACAATATGCATATTTTTAATATTAGTCCCGTTTAAGAGGAAGTCCTCTGCGATGATTTTGAATTATAACACTGGATTGCAGAGAAACTATCGAGTTACATCAGAACACTTACAGCAACACTTTACTTAAAGCATTCATATATAGTGCGTTATGAACGTGTTTAATGCATTAATTATGCCTTTATTGCAACTTATTATTATACGTATTCATCATCATTCCTTCAGAAAGTATAATGCATTAAACAAAACCAGGATTCTGAGAATATCTTAATGCATTGACAATTTTTGTTTTGTTTTTACTTCAAGCTTTCATATATAGTGCATTATTAACTTATTTTAATGCATTAATTATGCCTCGTATTATAAGTTATAATGCTCATCTCTTCATCACTACACCGTCAGAAAGTAGAATGCATTAAACACAACCAATATTATAATGCATTATAACATTTTTAGTTGATTTTACTTTACGCCTTGATATATAGTGCATTATTAGAGTATTTTTAATGCATTAATTATGCCTTGTATTGCAAGAAATAAAGTTATACATATTAATCGCTACACCTTCAGAAATTATAATGCATTCTGAAAATATTATTATGCATTATAACAATTTTAATTTTATTGTATTTAAAGCCTAGATATATAGTGCATTATGAAAGTATTTTTAATGCATTAATTATGCTTTGTATTGCAACTCTGGTAATTATAACCAGATCTAATGCTCATTGATTCAGAATTATAGTGCATTAAAACACTGAAAATATTCTAATGCTTTAAGTAAAGTGTGATCATAACTAGTTTTCAATTTTAATCAATATTTTTCTGTTGCTTTGCTTTAGTTGTTGCAGGAGAACATGTTTAATTGCAAACAGACGTTTCCTGATTTCTGCTTGCGTGTTGATTTCGGCGTGAAACGTGAGCTGGCCGTGTCCTGCTCTCTGATTGGTGGAGGAACAGAGCGCTTCGACTCACACACGTTTTGGAGAATTTTACACCAGCCTCGATTTCCCTAGAATGTTTTTATTTGCCTTTTTGTTTTTCTTTTCTGGTTCTTTTTGCCGATGTTGAAAGCTGCAAACCAAGGAGTAACAGAACCGTCAAGGTCCGTGAAGATCTCCGCCCTCAGATTCTATTGGTCGGTGTTATTTTCTGGAGCGCGTGGTTTAGCGTGGGCTTTCGGTTGAGTTTTGTGTACTTGTGCTTGTATATTTAAGGTAGTAGCAGAGTTCTGTATAACTGTATTGAGATGTATTCCTCCTTAGAGTCGCATAAAGCCATTCTGATCTAATGTGTAAAAGAGAAACACACATGAAGCTCGTCTTTCCCTTCTTTGATTTGTGTGTGAAACTGATTCCGTGAAATCAAGGGCACAATCTGTGTTTGTTTCAGATCCGGACGCTTTAAACACACCTCTCCTGTGTTTCCTTCACACACACACACACACACACACACATGGACTGTTCGACTGGACTGCATTAACATGTTGCTGGTTGTTTTGTTTTCCTCACACACCCAATAATGCTGAAGCCTTGAACTCAATTTTTGTACTATTTTTGATTTCTCTCTCTTTCTGACCAGCTGAACCAGTTTAAGTGAATCAAAGGTCTGCACTTGCGATTGAAATGAACCTTGAACCTTGTAGATGCCCCTGTTTGATATAATAACCTCGTTTTCTTAATTTCTGCCCTTGATTAAATTAATGTATGGAACCAATAAAATATGAATTTTCACTTTAATGATCTCTGTGTGTGTGATTCCGCTGTAAAATACAGATTATATTTATGCGTCTCGTTGGGACTTCCAAAAACTTTAATACAGCAGCTCCAATAGTGTAATCCACTACGAATGCGTCACTGGCAAAGCCTAGCAACTAGCTTAGGACATGCTAGTAACATGCTAATTCATGTTAGCATGTTAAGTTATCAACATGCTAATTAATGCTATCGACATGCTAAATCGTAATAGTGAGCTAAAACATGTTAACCACGTGATAATTCATGTGAGCAATGCTTAAACCTGATCAATCATGTTAGCAAAATGTTAATTCATGCTAGCAAAGTTTAATCATGCTAGAAATATCATCAAAGCATGTTTGCTAAACGTGTTAATTTATCCTAGCAACATGTTTATTCAGATGTTAAAACAAGTTAATTTATGCTAGCAACATGTTAAAACATGCTTATTCATGTTAACAGTGTGATAATTCATGTTAGCAACATGCTAAATCATGTTAACTGAGAAAACATGGTAATTAATGTTAGCAACATATTAAAACATGCTACCAACATGCTCATTCATGCTAGTGATGTGTGAAAACATGTTAAATTAGGGCTGTAATTGATTAATCGCGATTAATCGAATCCAAAATCGTTTAAAATAACTTATATGCTTCAACTCTTTAGGTCACAAAGTCCGCGGTGTGCCTTTAAATATATACATGCATGTGTGTGTATTTATAATTATACACAATACACATACATTTATTATGTAAACACACTTTTATTTTGGATTCGATTAATCGCGATTAATCGTTTACAGCCCTATGTTAAATCATGCTAGCAATATGTAAATTAACGTAAGCATTGTTTAAACATGCTCATGTTAAAAACCTGTTAAAGTACTAGCAATGTCTGTATTTCTCTTTCCACCACTAAATTTAGAAAACTTTCAAACTTCTATCCTACGGCTTCGAGCCAACATCAAAGTTTAAACCGAACATACTGTAGTTTTCAGGTTTTATTCCGGCTGTATTTGTCATCAGTGTCACAGATTTGTGTTTGTAGAGCAGATTCGACAGAGAAGCTCCAGGCTTGAGCATCTGCTGTGAGACTGGATCAAATGCAGAAGAGCTGGTGTGTTTACACGAGACTTTACCCATGATTCAGCTGGCGGCTCAAAGCCCCACAAGAAGTGTGTTTTATTCTCGAAATGAACAAATGCTCTGAATGCATTCGGGCCCCAGTGTTGTTTACTAATCAAATCTGACTTTCTAAAATCTGTTTACTTTATTAGTGCGGTTTTACACAATATTTGACTGTTGCTTTTGTGTGTTGCATTGCATTTGGTTTTGATTACTGAACCCGTATGCCCTTTTATACTTCATATGCGCAGTTTTGCAATAACAGTTTCTTCATAATAACCTGATTCATATGTGAAAGGGTGACTTTAATCCTTCACTTCAGTCCAGTGACATTTAAAATCGCCTCGGCTGGATTGAAACCGGTCAGAACAATGACATTTGAATGTCAAATTACATTTCTGTATCAGAGTGAATGAATATCGTACAATACAGTGAATCTTTATAAAGAATTGAAGCAGAAGAGGTCATGAAAACACTGTCAGAACACATCTTTATTTGTCAGTTTTACGTTAATTATGCTTTAAACTTAAAGCACTTGGATTACGATTCATTTGGATTTCATTATGAGTGATTGATTATTATCGATCAACTGCTTTTTTTAATCAAAACAACCGTTAGAATGATCAACAAACAGGACTATCACGTGATCGTTGTTCATTTTCTTAGCGGTGCTTTGAATGAACCAATCACATTCATTCCCGTTGACTCTACACAGTTTTATTTTATTTTATTAATTTTAGGATATCAACCGTTGGCTATTTTAATCCCAGATTCCAATTAAGGAAGAAGTTAAACTTTTCCGTTGTTCCAATTAGAAAAAAAACCCTCCTAACTAAGATTTTAATCGACCCTGGAATTATGGGAGGTGTAGTTTACAATGAAGCCTCATTCTAATTGGCCGGAGCTGCTCACGTGACCCTCCTCCTGTCACACGTGGGTTCCTGTGGCGCCGAATCGACAGCAGTACCACAGATTTTCAACAGGACTATTTGTGCAAGATGAAGCGTTATTATCCAAAAAACTGTTAATAATCATGTATGTGTGACGGATATTACAGTTTGAGGTCTGGGTTTAGTGTCTGAGCGGCAGGATGACCCAGAAACAGCCGTTAGAGGTTCGGTTCGTGGCTGATGGAGATGTTTTGGATCATATTGTAGAGAAACAGCAAGGTAAAAGTGTTTCTCTCACACTTTACATGAATAACTTCATCATGAGATTGATTTGTGTGTGTTTTACCTCAACTCTATATATACGGTACCCAGCTTTTTACTTTTAAAACTATAAATTACCACAAATATCATTTTAATACCATATTTACCGAAATAGTTTTGTAGTATCAGATTTTAATACCATGTATGTTCATCTCTCTCTCTCTCTCTCTCTCTCACACTCACACACTTATGTATATATTTTGTCAGCATCTGCATTATGAATATGATTATGTCTCTGCAGATGTAAAAGCAGCGGATGGATCCGTTCAGACCCTCGTGACCCTGAAAACCCCCCAGAAATCCAGAAGATCTGCTGATGAAGAGGAGGATGAGGAAGAAGAGCTGTTTGATGAGCAGAACTATGTGGAGGTTCTGTACGCCGGATCACAAGGTGAACACTCTCTCTCTCACACACAGACACACACACACACTCTCTCTCTCACACACACACACACACACAGACACTCACACACTCATCACTAACAGCTCAATTACCGTCAGCTGCTCATTCACAGAATAAACGCGTCATAAAGCAGACGTGAAACACTGTCACTGATGATGATGATGATGATGATGATGGTGGTGATGTGTTCGTCTGATTGGTTGTTCAGATGAGAGTGAGAACGCAGTCGTTGCTGCCGGATCGTCAGTCTTCTCGTTTCAGACCATCAAACGGGGGAATAAAATGGCTCAGATGGGTGAGTCTCACACACACACACACACACACACACACACACACACACACACACACACACACACACACACTCTCTCTCTCACTCACTATCTCACTGACACACACACACTGTATGTAAACTGAAATATACTATATGATTATACACATATAAATGATCAAAATAAACATAAAATAACCCTAAAAAAACACTGATGATGGTGTGTGTGTGTGTGTGTGTGTGTGTGTGTGTGTGTGTGTGTGTGTGTAGCGTCTGAACTGGCTCGTACACCTGGGAAGAATGTGAGCTTCTGCACGTCAGACACAAACGGCGAGTCGACCAGCAAAAGTAAGTCTGGATCCTCTCTCTCTCTCTCTCTCTCTCTCTCTCTCTCTCTCTCTCTCTCTCTCTCTCTCTCTCTCTCTCTCTCTCTCTCTCTCTCTCTCTCTCTCTCTCTCCGTTTACACACTGACTGACTCTCGTTCCTCTGTTTCTCCAGAATCAGCCAATCAGAGCAAAACTCCTCAGAAGGTGAAACTCACGACACGTCACATTGTTTTACATGCGTTTGTGTTGTGCTCATTAATAACTGTTGTGCTCAGGGAAAGAAGGTGCAGTTCATCTCCACAACTCCACACCGGCTGAGGAAGAGACTCACAGGTGCGCTACAACAAAACACTCCATAAGATGGAAAACATAAAGAGCAAGCAAATATTTTAATGGACTATTTAATGTTTTGTCATTTTATAATTTAGTTTTTTTTATTTCCAGTTAATAATTTTAGTATTTTCTCTTCAACTGTTTTTTCCAACTGATTACATTTTATTTTATTTCCCCTTTTTATTTATGATAAACAGAAATGTGTTTGATAGTTTTAGTTAACGATACTAAATCGGCTTATTTTTCTTCCAAAATAAATAAATACTAGCAAAAATGTACAGAAAAGAAATTTCTGTAAATTCCAGAATAAAAGCACATCAGTTACCTAAACATTATGCATTTAACCGTACAAAATAAAAGTCTTAAAATTCTAATCAAATCATTATTTGTGTAGTTATCAGATTATAATAAATTATTCACAGTATATTAATATTATTGTAAAAAAAATATTACAATGAAAAGAAATCAATTTATCTTCAAAAAAATATTTATTTAAAAGATATAATCTCTAACTATTATAATAGATGTATGAGTGTTTCAGATATTATGAGTATTATTAACAGTACATAACTGGATTTAAATGTTACTTCTATAACTCATAACTGTGGCATTTTTCAACAGGATATTAAGCTCAATATCTTGAATTAGACTCAATCTGATCTCTCGTTCACTGGGTTAGTGTTGAGGTTGTGATAGTGTTGATGTAGTGTTGTGATTGTGTTGCAGCTCCGAGCCTGCGGTCCGACAGCGACAGTGACCTCTCGCCCTCAAACTCTGAGGATGATGATGATGAAGAAGAACACGAGGCCCAGAAACCCAAAACCCCCAGTAAACACACAGCAGCCGCTCTCTATAAGACACCCAGTAAGAAGAGCAAGAAAGCAGAGGTGAGTGTGTGTGTGTGTGTGAGAGAGTGAGTGAGTCAGTGAGTCAGTGAGTGAGTGAGTCAGTGAGTGAGTCAGTGAGTGAGAGAGTGAGTGAGTGATTGAGTGAGTGAGTCAGTCAGTGAGTGAGTCAGTCAGTGAGTGAGTGAGTGAGTCAGTGAGTGAGTGAGTGAGTCAGTCAGTGAGTGAGTGAGTGAGTGAGTGAGTCAGTGAGTGAGTGAGTCAGTGAGTGAGTGAGTGAGTCAGTGAGTGAGTGAGTGAGTCAGTGAGTGAGTGAGTGAGTGAGTGAGTGAGTGAGTCAGTGAGTGAGTGAGTGAGTGAGTGAGTGAGTCAGTGAGTGAGTGAGTGAGTCAGTGAGTGAGTGAGTCAGTGAGTGAGTGAGTGAGTCAGTGAGTGAGTGAGTGAGTGAGTGAGTGAGTCAGGGAGTGAGTCTGAGTGAGTCAGTGAGTGAGTGAGTGAGTGAGTCAGTGAGTGAGAGAGTGAGTGAGTGATTGAGTGAGTGAGTGAGTCAGGGAGTGAGTGAGTGAGTGAGTGAGTGAGTGAGTGAGTCAGTGAGTGATTGAGTGAGTGAGTGAGTGAGTCAGTCAGTGAGTGAGTGAGTCAGTGAGTGAGTGAGTCAGTGAGTGAGTGAGTGAGTGATTGAGTCAGTGAGTGAATGTGTGAGTCAGTGAGTGAGTGAGTGAGTGAGTGAGTGAGTGAGTCAGTGAGTGAATGTGTGAGTCAGTGAGTCAGTGAGTGAGTGAGTGAGTGAGTGAGTGAGTCAGTGAGTGGTGAGTGAGTGAGTGAGTCAGTGAGTGAATGTGTGAGTCAGTGAGTGAGTGAGTGAGTGAGTGAGTGAGTGAGTGAGTCAGTCAGTCAGTGAGTGAGTGAGTGAGTCAGTGAGTGAGTGAGTGAGTCAGTGAGTGAGTCAGTGAGTGAGTGAGTGAGTGATTGAGTCAGTGAGTGAATGTGTGAGTCAGTGAGTGAGTGAGTGAGTGAGTGAGTCAGTGAGTGAATGTGTGAGTCAGTGAGTCAGTGAGTGAGTGAGTGGTGAGTGAGTGAGTGAGTCAGTGAGTCAGTGAGTCAGTGAGTGAGTGAGTGAGTGAGTGAATGTGTGAGTGAGTGAGTGAGTGAGTGAGTGAGTGAGTCAGTGAGTGAGTCAGTGAGTGAGTCAGTGAGTGAGTCAGTGAGTGAGTCAGTGAGTGAGTCAGTCAGTCAGTCAGTGAGTGAGTGAGTGAGTCAGTGAGTGAGTGAGTGAGTGAGTCAGTCAGTCAGTCAGTGAGTGAGTCAGTGAGTGAGTCAGTGAGTGAGTGAGTGAGTCAGTCAGTCAGTCAGTGAGTGAGTGAGTCAGTGAGTGAGTGAGTCAGTGAGTGAGTCAGTCAGTGAGTCAGTGAGTGAGTCAGTCAGTGAGTCAGTCAGTGAGTGAGTGAGTCAGTCAGTGAGTGAGTCAGTCAGTGAGTGAGTCAGTCAGTGAGTGAGTCAGTCAGTGAGTGAGTCAGTCAGTGAGTGAGTGAGTGAGTGAGTGAGTGAGTGAGTGAGTGAGTGAGTTAAACGTTCTCTCTCTTGTGTGTGTGTGTGAGAGAGAGAGTCAAGTCAAGTCAAGAATATTTGTATAGCGCTTTTCACAATACAGATTGTATCAAAGCAGCTTCACAGTATTAAATTAAAATAATAATAAAACGTCCATGTTTGGTAATGCTAATCAATAGTAATATTGATTGATTCATTAAATTGAATATCCCCAACTGAGCAAGCCAAAGGCAACAGTGGCAAGGAAACGAAAAACTCCATCAGGTGACCCAATGGTGACCTAAAACTCCATCAGGTGACCTAGTGGAGAAAAAAAAAAAACCTTGGGAGAACCCAGGCTCAGTCGGGGGCCAGTTCTCCTCTGGCGGTTATGAACTAGAGGCTAGAGGCCGGATTTAACTGTAAGATTAAAACATTTATATGAATGCCTGGTTAAAGAGATGCGTCTTTAATCTAGTTTTGAACTGGGAGAGCGACTCTGAGCAACGAACAGTATCAGGAAGGCTATTCCAGAGTTTTGGAGCTAAATGTGAGAATGCTCTCCCTCCTTTGGTGGACTTAGATATCCTAGGTATAACCAAAAGCCTCGAATTTAGCGATCTTAAAGAGCGCGATGGATTATAGGGCGATAGAAGATCCGTTAAATAAACTGGAGCTAAGCCGTTTAGGGCTTTATAAGTCAGTAACAATACCTTATAATTAATACGGAACTTTATAGGTAACCAGTGTAGAGATGATAAGATCGGTGTTATATGATCATATTTTCTTGATCTGGTAAGAACTCTAGCGGCTGCATTTTGGACTAACTGTAGCTTGTTTATTGAGGATGCAGGACAACCAGCTAATAAAGCATTACAGTAATCTAGTCTCGAGGTCATGAATGCATGAACTAACTTTTCTGCATCAGAAACTGACAGCATATTACGTAGCTTAGCAATGTTTCTAAGGTGGAAAAATGCCGTTTTTGTAACAATGTAACATTGAGAGTGTGTGTCAGTCTTCCTCTGCTCAGTAATGTGTGTGTGTGTGTGTGTGTGTGTGTGTGTGTGTGTGTGTGTCCTGCAGGATCTGGTGGAGGAGTATTTCGAGGCTCACAGCAGCTCTAAAGTCCTGACGTCTGACCGGACGCTGCAGAAGCTCCACACGCCACAGCTGGACCGGGTCCGTGACCTCGAGCCGCGCTGAGCATCATGGGATGTGTGTGAGCCATCGCTGAGCATCATGGGATGTGTGTGAGGTCTAACGCAGGTGTTCGGTTGTGTTTTCTAGGAGACTCTGCTCAGACTCTTGAGTGAAAACACTCCGCGATACGCAGAAGAGATTCAACAGCTCAACGCTAAACACGAGAAGAACTTCCAGCAGTGGATGATGCAGATGCAGTTGAGTGTGTGTGTGTGTGTGTGTGTGTGTGTGTGTGAGAGATGTATGAGGACAGAAATGTGTATAATGACATGGGTATTACACTGAAATTACAACGTGAACGTGATTCCTGAGTCCTCGTATTTAAAATGGCTTTAAAAACAAAATATTGTTGTATTAAAACTTAAATTGAATCGTATAACAAGTTGTTCCTCTGGTTATCTCTCAGCATGGGCTTCAACATCGTGATCTACGGCCTCGGCTCGAAGAAGCTCCTGCTGGAGAAGTTCTGCTCGTCTCTGCTGTCGGACTGCGATCATGTGGTGGTCAACGGCTTCTTCCCCAGCATCACCCTCAAAGCCGTCAGTCTCACACACACACACACACACACACACACACACACACACACTGGTTTCATCATTTACTCTTCCTCATGGCGCTTCAAACATGTTTTGCACAACATTCTTGCTGCTTTTCTCCATGTGAACATGACTGATATTGGCTCCTATAAACTCTGAATCTCCCTGTAATCCTCCAGATCTTGAACAGCATCACTGCAGACGTGTTCCAACACGAGGGAAGTTTCCGTAACCCTGGAGACCAGGTCGACTTCATCGTCACAGCGCTCAGAGAAGGTGAGGCTCACACACACACACACACACACTGAGCTCATGGCTGATGGTCTTCGGTAACTTGTGTGTTTTCCTTCCAGATCCCAGCAATCACGTGTTTCTGATCGTCAATAACATCGACGGGCCCATGCTGAGGGGCGACAGGACCCAGCATGCACTGGGGCAGCTGGCGGCGCTTCCCAACATGCACCTGCTGGCATCCATCGACCACATAAACGCTCCACTCAGTCAGTCTCATGCTTTAGCTTTAGGATGATAACTATGGAAGCTTGTTTCTGACACGGAATAAAATGTATTATTAAAAAGGTAATTGCACCTTTTTATCTCACAATTCGGGCTGTTTATTCTCACAATTTACAGCATGTTTATTCAAAACTTGCAGTATCGAGAAATATTGCTAAATTTGTGTGTTATAAGCTTGCGGAAAAAAAACCCTTAGAATTGCGGAAAAATTAAACTTGCAATTGCCAGAAAAAAGCTAAAAGTTGCGAACCTTAATCGTGCAATTGTGAGGAAATAAGTGAGAATTGCGAGATATAAATGAAACGCAATGGCAAGAAAAACGTCAGAATTGAGAATTTTAAAAATACTTTTTTAATAGTTTATTTTGAATAAATAAACTTGTATAGCATCAGAATTGCAAGATATAAAGTAAATATTTAGAATTGCGAAAATTAAATGTTTAAGGAAAAAAGTCAGAATTGTGAGTTATAAATGAAACGCAATAGCGAGAATAAATATCAGATTTGCGAGATATAAACTTGCATTTGCGAGGTAAAAACATCAGAATTGTGGGGAAAAAAACGAAATTGTGAGAATTATCGATTGCGAAAATTAAATGCGCAATTGTGAGAAATATCTTCAAAATTGCGAGATATAAATGAAACGCAATAGCAGGAAAAACGTCAGAATTGAGAAAATTAAATGCGCAATTGTGAGAAATCATTTCAGATTTGCGAGATATAAATTTAATGCAATAGCGGGAAATAATGTCTGATTTGTGAGGAAAAAAACGTCAGAATTGCGAAAAAATAAACTTGCAATTGCGAAAAAATAAACTTGCAATTGCGAAAAAATAAACTTGCAATTGCGAAAAATGTTAGAATTGCTAAAGCTACACTTGAAATTTTGAGGGAAAAAAGTCAGAAATGTGAGTTATAAACTCTGAATCCCAAGAAATAAAGTCAGAATATTGAGATATAAAGTGGCAATTACTTTTTAGTTTGTTTATTCTGTGGCAGAAGCAATCTTCCAGAGCTGCTGAGATAATGGCCTTGTAATATTGAGTAGATGGAGAGAACCGTCATCCTGATCCTGTGTAATAACACCCTGTGTGTGTGTGTGTGTGTGTGTGCTCCAGTCTGGGACCAGGCGAAGATGAGCATGTTCAACTGGCTGTGGTACGAAACCACGACGTACCTGCCGTACGCTGAGGAGACGTCATACGAGAACTCTCTGCTCGTTCACCAGACGGGGGCGCTGGCGCTCAGCTCGCTCACACACGTGCTGCGCAGCCTCACGCCCAATGCCAGGTGACAAACACACGTACAGATCAGGATGAGTTATGAAACACTCACTCCCTCACAGTCGTCATGAAGGACAAGATCAGCTTTATAGAGCAAACCCACTCTCTGCTCCAGACTGTGAACGTGTGTTCTGCTGTAGAGTTGAGGAGATTAACATGCGGGTCTATGGGACTGAGTCTCTGCCGCCGCTCTAGTGGCCAGTGGAGGAACTGCAGTGTAATCTCTAGTGGCCAGTGGAGGAACTGCAGTGTAATCTCTAGTGGCCAGTGGAGGAACTGCAGTGTAATCTCTAGTGGCCAGTGGAGGAACTGCAGTGTAATCTCTAGTGGCCAGTGGAGGAACTGCAGTGTAATCTCTAGTGGCCAGTGGAGGAACTGCAGTGTAATCTCTAGTGGCCAGTGGAGGAACTGCAGTGTAATCTCTAGTGGCCAGTGGAGGAACTGCAGTGTGATCTCTAGTGGCCAGTGGAGGAACTGCAGTGTGATCTCTAGTGGCCAGTGGAGGAACTGCAGTGTAATCTCTAGTGGCCAGTGGAGGAACTGCAGTGTGATCTCTAGTGGCCAGTGGAGGAACTGCAGTGTGATCTCTAGTGGCCAGTGGAGGAACTGCAGTGTAATCTCTAGTGGCCAGTGGAGGAACTGCAGTGTAATCTCTAGTGGCCAGTGGAGGAACTGCAGTGTAATCTCTAGTGGCCAGTGGAGGAACTGCAGTGTAATCTCTAGTGGCCAGTGGAGGAACTGCAGTGTAACTCACTTGTATGATATAATAATTGTTTGTAAATTGCAGAGGAATCTTCAGATTACTGGCAGAGTTTCAGCTGGAGAACAAGGACAATCCTGCGTACACGGGTAAGGCATCGGCGCCGGCGCGAGTGCCTTAATGATCCAGATCCTGTGTGTGTGTGTGTGTGTGTTATAATCCAGATCCTGTGTGTGTGTGTGTGTGTGTTATAATCCAGATCCTGTGTGTGTGTGTGTGTGTTATAATCCAGATCCTGTGTGTGTGTGTGTTATAATCCAGATCCTGTGTGTGTGTGTTATAATCCAGATCCTGTGTGTGTGTGTTATAATCCAGATCCTGTGTGTGTGTGTGTGTGTGTGTGTGTGTGTTATAATCCAGATCCTGTGTGTGTGTTATAATCCAGATCCTGTGTGTGTGTGTTATAATCCAGATCCTGTGTGTGTGTGTGTGTGTTATAATCCAGATCCTGTGTGTGTGTGTGTGTTATAATCCAGATCCTGTGTGTGTGTGTGTGTGTTATAATCCAGATCCTGTGTGTGTGTGTGTGTGTGTTATAATCCAGATCCTGTGTGTGTGTGTGTGTTATAATCCAGATCCTGTGTGTGTGTGTGTTATAATCCAGATCCTGTGTGTGTGTGTGTGTGTTATAATCCAGATCCTGTGTGTGTGTGTGTTATAATCCAGATCCTGTGTGTGTGTGTGTGTGTTATAATCCAGATCCTGTGTGTGTGTGTTATAATCCAGATCCTGTGTGTGTGTTATAATCCAGATCCTGTGTGTGTGTGTTATGATCCAGATCCTGTGTGTGTGTGTTATGATCCAGATCCTGTGTGTGTGTTATGATCCAGATCCTGTGTGTGTGTGTTATGATCCAGATCCTGTGTGTGTGTGTTATGATCCAGATCCTGTGTGTGTGTGTTATGATCCAGCTCCTGTGTGTGAAACTGAGTGTTTTGTTGTGTGTTCAGGATTGTCTTTCCAGGATTTCTACCAGCGCTGTCGCGAGTCTTTCCTGGTGAACAGTGACATCACTCTGCGCACGCAACTCACCGAGTTCAGAGATCACAAACTCATCCGAACCAAGAAGGTCAGAACTCGCCCGTCCTGTTCATGTGTGCAGAATAACTCACGGGATCATTACAGTTCTCCCGGAGATGAACATAGCCCATGATTTACTCTCAGCCATCCTAGTGTGTATGACCTTCTGCTTTTAGACCAATACAAGCGGTTATATTCAAAAACATCCTGGCTCTTTCAAGCTTTATAATGGCAGTGAATGTGTGTATTTTTTAGGAAGTCCATAAAAGTGCATCTGTTTATGATGGACAGATGCACTTTTATGATGGACAGATGCACTTTTATGATGGACAGATGGACAGATACACTTTTATGATGGACAGATGCACTTTTATGATGGACAGATGCACTTTTATGATGGACAGATGCACTTTTATGATGGACTGATGCACTTTTATGATGGACAGATGCACTTTTATGATGGACAGATGCACAGATGCACTTTTATGATGGACAGATGCACTTTTATGATGGATAGATGCACTTTTATGATGGACAGATGCACTTTTATGATGGACAGATGCACTTTTATGATGGACAGATGCACTTATGATGGACAGACGCACTTTTATGATGGACAGATGCACTTTTATGATGGATAGATGCACTTTTATGATGGACAGATACACTTATATGATGGACAGATGCACTTTTTATGATGGACAGATGCACTTTTATGATGGACAGATGCACTTTTATGATGGACAGATGCACTTTTATGATGGACAGATGGACAGATACACTTTTATGATGGACAGATGCACTTTTATGATGGACAGATGCACTTTTATGATGGACAGATGCACTTTTATGATGGACTGATGCACTTTTATGATGGACAGATGCACTTTTATGATGGACAGATGCACAGATGCACTTTTATGATGGACAGATGCACTTTTATGATGGATAGATGCACTTTTATGATGGACAGATGCACTTTTATGATGGACAGATGCACTTTTATGATGGACAGATGCACTTATGATGGACAGACGCACTTTTATGATGGACAGATGCACTTTTATGATGGATAGATGCACTTTTATGATGGACAGATACACTTATATGATGGACAGATGCACTTTTTATGATGGACAGATGCACTTTTATGATACACTTATATGATGGAAAGATGCACTTTTATGATGGACAGATGCACTTTTATGATGGACAGATGCACTTTTATGATGGACAGATGCACTTTTATGATGGATAGATGCACTTATATGATGGACAGATGCACTTTTATGATGGACAGATGCACTTTTATGATGGACAGATGCACTTATATGATGGAAAGATGCACTTTTATGATGGACAGATGCACTTTTATGATGGACAGATGCACTTTTATGATGGACAGATGCACTTTTATGATGGACAGATGCACTTATATGATGGAAAGATGCACTTTTATGATGGACAGATGCACTTTTATGATGGACAGATGCACTTTTATGATACACTTATATGATGGAAAGATGCACTTTTATGATGGACAGATGCACTTTTATGATGGAGAGATGCACTTTTATGATGGAGAGATGCACTTTTATGATACACTTATATGATGGAAAGATGCACTTTTATGATGGACAGATGCACTTTTATGATGGAGAGATGCACTTTTATGATGGAGAGATGCACTTTTATGATGGAGAGATGCACTTTTATGATGGACAGATGCACTTTTATGATGGAGAGATGCACTTTTATGATGGACAGATGCACTTTTATGATGGATAGATGCACTTATATGATGGACAGATGCACTTTTATGACGGACAGATGCACTTTTATGATGGACAGATGCACTTTTATGATGGACAGATGCACTTTTATGATGGATAGATGCACTTATATGATGGAGAGATGCACTTTTATGACGGACAGATGCACTTTTATGATGGATAGATGCACTTTTATGACGGACAGATGCACTTTTATGATGGACAGATGCACTTTTATGATGGACAGATGCACTTTTATGATGGACAGATGCACTTTTATGATGGATAGATGCACTTATATGATGGAGAGATGCACTTTTATGACGGACAGATGCACTTTTATGATGGACAGATGCACTTTTATGACGGACAGATGCACTTTTATGATGGATAGATGCACTTATATGATGGACAGATGCACTTTTATGACGGACAGATGCACTTTTATGATGGACAGATGCACTTTTATGATGGACAGATGCACTTTTATGATGGATAGATGCACTTATATGATGGAAAGATGCACTTTTATGATGGACAGATGCACTTTTATGATGGAGAGATGCACTTTTATGATGGAGAGATGCACTTTTATGATGGAGAGATGCACTTTTATGATGGACAGATGCACTTTTATGATGGAGAGATGCACTTTTATGATGGACAGATGCACTTTTATGATGGATAGATGCACTTATATGATGGACAGATGCACTTTTATGACGGACAGATGCACTTTTATGATGGACAGATGCACTTTTATGATGGACAGATGCACTTTTATGATGGATAGATGCACTTATATGATGGAGAGATGCACTTTTATGATGGACAGATGCACTTTTATGATGGACAGATGCACTTTTATGATGGACAGATGCACTTTTATGATGGATAGATGCACTTATATGATGGAGAGATGCACTTTTATGACGGACAGATGCACTTATATGATGGACAGATGCACTTTTATGACGGACAGATGCACTTTTATGATGGACAGATGCACTTTTATGATGGATAGATGCACTTATATGATGGAGAGATGCACTTTTATGATGGACAGATGCACTTATATGATGGACAGATGCACTTATATGATGGACAGATACACTTTTATGATGGACAGATGCACTTTTATGATGGACAGATGCACTTTTATGATGGACAGATGCACTTTTATGATGGACAGATGCACTTTTATGATGGACAGATGCACTCTTATGATGGACAGATGGACAGATACACTTTTATGATGGACAGATGCACTTTTATGATGGACAGATGCACTTTTATGATGGATAGATGCACTTTTATGACGGACAGATGCACTTTTATGATGGACAGATGCACTTTTATGATGGACAGATGCACTTTTATGATGGACAGATGCACTTTTATGATGGACAGATGCACTTTTATGATGGACAGATGCACTTTTATGATGGACAGATGCACTTTTATGATGGACAGATGCACTCTTATGATGGACAGATGGACAGATACACTTTTATGATGGACAGATGCACTTTTATGATGGACAGATGCACTTTTATGATGGATAGATGCACTTTTATGACGGACAGATGCACTTTTATGATGGACAGATGCACTTTTATGATGGACAGATGCACTTTTATGATGGATAGATGCACTTATATGATGGAAAGATGCACTTTTATGATGGACAGATGCACTTTTATGATGGAGAGATGCACTTTTATGATGGAGAGATGCACTTTTATGATGGACAGATGCACTTTTATGATGGAGAGATGCACTTTTATGATGGACAGATGCACTTTTATGATGGATAGATGCACTTATATGATGGACAGATGCACTTTTATGACGGACAGATGCACTTTTATGATGGACAGATGCACTTTTATGACGGACAGATGCACTTTTATGATGGACGGATGCACTTTTATGATGGACAGATGCACTTTTATGATGGATAGATGCACTTATATGATGGACAGATGCACTTTTATGACGGACAGATGCACTTTTATGATGGACAGATGCACTTTTATGATGGACAGATGCACTTTTATGATGGATAGATGCACTTATATGATGGAGAGATGCACTTTTATGATGGACAGATGCACTTTTATGATGGACAGATGCACTTTTATGATGGACAGATGCACTTTTATGATGGATAGATGCACTTATATGATGGAGAGATGCACTTTTATGACGGACAGATGCACTTATATGATGGACAGATGCACTTTTATGACGGACAGATGCACTTTTATGATGGACAGATGCACTTTTATGATGGATAGATGCACTTATATGATGGAGAGATGCACTTTTATGACGGACAGATGCACTTATATGATGGACAGATACACTTTTATGATGGACAGATGCACTTTTATGATGGACAGATGCACTTTTATGATGGACAGATGCACTTTTATGATGGACAGATGGACAGATGCACTTTTATGATGGACAGATGCACTTTTATGATGGACAGATGCACTTTTATGATGGACAGATGCACTTTTATGATGGACAGATGCACTCTTATGATGGACAGATGGACAGATACACTTTTATGATGGACAGATGCACTTTTATGATGGACAGATGCACTTTTATGATGGACAGATGGACAGATACACTTTTATGATGGACAGATGCACTTTTATTATGGACAGATGCACTTTTATGATGGACAGATGCACTTTTATGATGGACAGATGCACTTTTATGATGGACAGATGGACAGATGCACTTTTATGATGGACAGATGCACTTTTATGATGGACAGATACACTTTTATGATGGACAGATGCACTTTTATGGACTATAAAAGAAATATACCTATTCAGTGCCATTATAAAGCTTGGAAGAGCCCTGATATATAACTCAGATTGTGTTCGTCTGATAGTAGAGTGTCATATATACTAGGATGGTTCAGGGCGAGTAAATCATGGGCTAATGTTCATTCTTGGCTGAACTATCGCAGTAAAGCAGTGTTATTTGTGTGTCAGGGCGCTGACGGCGTGGAGTATCTCCTCATTCCGGTGGATAACGGGACCCTGACTGACTTTCTGGAGAAAAACGATGTGGAATGAAACCTGGAAACCGTCACCTGATCTCTCTGATAAATAACATGTTAAACTTTGTATCATAAATGATTGGCTGTGTGCTTCATGTTCAAGGAAACATGGCAGATTTAAGACAATCCCTGTTTTGTCCACTTCATCATGTACAGTACTCTGTAAAATTGTGTAGGATCGTGATGGAAACAATAAATATTGTGCATCTGAATTTATTTACATAGAAAAATACATTCTCGTATGTATTATTTCAACACAAAATGTTGTTCCACTTCATTCTTAGATCATTACAAAGCAAAACATTTTCTCCAAAACTGGAGTTTGAACAGCAAAAGGCAACTTGGTAACAATCACAAGTGAGCATGAGACATTCAAACTAACAAAAGCTTTTTACATTATTCATTAGTGTTGTCCCGTACAGGAAGTACCGCAGTGATCTGGCGTCCATTCTAATGAGTATGAAATGTTAATATCTGAGACATTCTGCCTTGAGCATCACATGACTCAAGACATTTATTACAGAACACTTCACAATAAGGTTTCGTTTATTAACATAAAACGCATTTGTTAAAATGAACTATTATTCTTAAGTTAACTTCAGCATTAATGAACCGTTTTCTAAATCAAAAGTTGTAATATCATAAATGAACAGCTGTATTTATACTTGCATAAACAAATGCAGTAAGGAATATCTTTCTCATGTTAGAAATGCATTAAGAAGTAAACCTCATTGTAAAGTGTTGCTGAAGTGTGTGTGAGTGTGTACTGTGTGCACATGAAGTGTGTGTGTACCGTGTGCACAGGAACTGCTGGTGTGCGGTGTGCTCCGCTGCCGGGGTCATGAGCAGACGGGGGACGTCTCTCTCTGTCGACTGCGGGATCTGAGTTTGCTCTCGGTGACCGACTGCACGATCCTCAGCTCCTCCACGTCCAAGTCCTTCAGCAGGAGGAGAACGGCCTCTAGTGTGTGACACTGCATCCAGAACACACACGGGTTACACACATCACAGTAATGTGCATTACACTATCAGGTTACTTTAGATGTAACGAGTAACGTAACAAATTACAAGTAATATCCATTATGTAAGATTACTGTTTTGATGTTACACTACAAGTTAGTAAAACTTGAATCTACACTGTTTCAAATGATTCATTTAAATGTTACACAGTAGTTAAAGACTCCTACTATGTGACTCTGGACCACAACACCAGTCACATGGGTACATTTTTTGAAATTGAGATGTATACATCATATAAAGATGAATAAATAATCTCTCCATTGATGTGTGGTGTGTTAGGATAGGACAATATTTGGTCGAGACACAACTATTGAAAATCTGGAATCTGAGGAGCAAAAAAATGTAAACATTGAGAAAATCTCCTTTAAAGTTGTGCATTTATGTTCACGATTGTGCTGCATTCACTCACAAAAATACATGTTTTATATATTTACGGTAGGACATTTACTAAATATCTTCATGGAACATGATCTTAATATCCTCATGATTTTTGGCATAAAAGAAAAATGGATAATGTTGACCCGTACAATGTATAGTTGATATTGCCACAGATATACCCGTGCGGCTCCAGACTGGGTTTGGGTCACATGTGTCAAGTCTCCTTCATGTATATAACACAATATTGTACCCAACCCTGCGCATCTGTACCTTCCTCCTGTCTCCGGCTTCTCTCGGGGACGACAGCGACGGGAACTTGTCTCTGGGCAGAAGCTTCATTCCCAGCTGAGCTCGTATTTTACTGCACAGAAATCAGTGTGTGAGTGTGTGTTCAGCTCCACATCCACACCGCAGACACACAGGCCAGATCTTACTTGGTTTCCTCCATACTGTAGTTCAGAGGGTCGTTCTCGGACTCTGCTTCTGTAAGGCCATTGGTTGCGCTGGTGGGGGCGGGGCCTGGAGGGCTCACAAGCTCCTCCCCTTCCTTTAATGCTTGTGCGAGTTCCTCCTCTGTAACCACTGACAGAACAAACTCATGAATATTCATATATACAGTCAAACCTGCATTTATTCAGACACATTCCTCATCAGTTTATTCACTATAGTTGAAAAAATTATATTAAAATATTATTATATGATATCTGACAGGTTTTGTCCGTCCTTCTGTTAGACTCTCTCACACACACACACACACACAGGTTTTGTCCGTCCTTCTGTTAGACTGTCTCACACACACACACACACACAGGTTTTGTCCGTCCTTCTGTTAGACTGTCTCACACACACACACACACACACACACACAGGTTTTGTCCGTCCTTCTGTTAGACTGTCACACACACACACACACACTTCTGTTAGACTGTCACACACACACAGGTTTTGTCCGTCCTTCTGTTAGACTGTCACACACACACACACACACTTCTGTTAGACTGTCACACACACACACACACACACATCTGTTAGACTGTCTCACACATGAATTATGTTGAATATCTGTCAGCTGGTAAATTTAACTACACAATTAGATAATACCAGTTTAGCTCAACCAGTGACCAAGCATTGCTTCTTTGTGTTCAGTGTGTGTGTAAAAGAGCATTAGCAGTTACAGACACACTTCAGCAGAACATGACCAGCTCAAAGTGTCAATCATTTCTGGCCCAAATTTTAATAAATGTCACTGGTAGTCTCAGTGTTTGGGTATAATATGTCAAACTTTACTTTATTTTGCTCTCCTCACTTACAGAAATGAACTATAGTGAAAAAATAAATATCTGGTGTCGTTTCCATTACAGATTTATACAAAACTTTTGTGATTTTTTCTAAATGTCGATAAAAAACGATTGCGAAATGGCGCCGTCTCCATTAACCGATGTTAGCGACTAAAACTTTATTTTTTCCTCTCGCGATAATCATTCCAAACATCATGGCGACGGATGTTGTAGGTTTATATATATCCAGCCGCCGCACTGGCCATTATTATTAATGGAAGGAGACTGTGTGTGTGTGTGTGTGTGTGTGTGTGTGTGTGTGTGTGTGTGTGTGTGTGTGTGTGTGTGTGTGTGTGTGTGTGTGTGTGTGTGTGTGTGTGTGTGTGAGTGTGTGTGTGTGTGAGTGTGTGTGTGTGTGTGTGTGTGTTTCGAGGTCTTGATTGTGGCGTTCCTGTGAGGTTTATAATCCAGTATTCCTGTAATTATTTTGTCTTTTATGAGTTTAATAAAGAACTGAGTCTCGTCTTCTGTCCAAACACACGCGTCCTCTACGTCAGGCGACTGTAAATGTGCAAAAACTGTTTCCATTGCAGTTTTGCCAAATATTTATTTTCCGAATTGCCTGAAAAACCTCCTCATGCGAGCGGAAAAAGTTTTTTTGCGATAAATGGAAGTTTTTATGAAATTGGCGTGTTTCTATTGGGCGTACTTATTGAAGAAAAGTACGATGTGCGATAACTCATTAAATAATTTGATATGATAATCCTTAAAGTGCGTAAAATAAACTTCAATTGACCGTTCGCAAAGACCCGCCCCCTTTAGTTACTGTTGCTATGTCCGACAAACTACGCCTCTCTCACACACACGTTCTCACAGTGAAAAACACACGCGGAGCAGAGACTGACCGACACACACCAGCTTACTTACCAGCTTAGATATGAAACAGTCTCAACCTTCACATTTTGTAATTTTTCTAAAGAAATGTAAACACTAAATAGTGTTTTGTGGCTCTTTAATGTGTGTGTCAGACCGCTCAGTTAAAGCCGCTCGTGATCCGATCATCTCTTCTAGTTCATTTATATCATCAAATAAACATGAATGAACATCAGAAGGAATGTTGTTTTAACCGCGGAGAGACGTCAGTACACTCCGCTTCTCAAGCTCAAATCCTCCAACGGTAATCTACTAACTCTCCTGACCGCTTTGGCGGACAAAATGGCGGATGCGAAGTATGATTGGTCAGATCGCCTGTCAATCAAACTCCCTGCGAAGGCTCAATTGTCTTTAAACTTATATATAACCTATATTGCGCAGCTGGACTCACCCTGGTTGTCTAGTTTGTGCAGTCCGGGCAGGGTTCTGATGACGGTCAGCCGGTACGTGCTCGGGTCGCTGGCGCAGACGCACGGGTTCTCCGCTAGCCACAGGACCCTCAGGTAGCTCAGCGTCCGCAGGTGCTGCAGCTCGCTCAGCGCGGCGATGTCGTTGCGTCTCAGGTACAGCTCGCTGAGACGCTGGCAGGACGAGATGTGCTCCAGAGACGAGATGTGATTGGCACTGAGAGCAGAGACAGACATCACGTCACGACACGTCACAGTGGTTCCAACGGGCCAAGTTATGCATCTCAGAAATATACAAAATTCACAGTTACATAAAAATGTATTAACTTAATGTAATAATGTAATGCAGAAACAGTGAGCTCACTGAAGTCATGAATACTTGTGTGTTTACAAGAAGATGTGATGTAGCATTAGTGCGTGTGGATTTAGAGATGTATAATTGAGAAAGCTCAAAACACACCTCAGCGTGAGAACCTCGACATTAGGAATCTGCTCAAATATGGAGATCTGTGGAAACACATGTATACCTTACATTTATATATATATATATATTTATACGGTGTACTGAATACATGTCATATTATATACTAGATGGATGCAGTTGTAATCGAAATTAATCATTCACTTCTTCTCTATTCTTTTGACCATATTTCTAAAACACAGTCAAGCGTGACGCTCAGGAGACTCTCCAGTTCAGATGTTCATGTGTTCTCTCTCGAGCACACCTGGAGCCGCTCATGAGCCCTTGATGAGTGAGACGACAGCTGTTCTGCAGATCTGTGCTGTCCTGAGCGATGCTGTCAGGGGGAATACTTCCAAAGCCCTGTTCACACGAGAACGCTCGCGGGTGAAAACATACAAATATTTTATGGGATGTGCCTTTCGGATACACGGCGACGGCGTTTTTGGGGCTTAAAAACTCAAAAAAGTGAAACCCCCCTCCAGAGTGGAGATCTTAAAAACACTCCACCGCCGCGTTCCCGTCTAAAGGGTAAAAACGCAAAAGTCTGCTAGACAGTGAAGGCGTCGCGTACGCGTTTACGTCACAGGCATGCGTCACAGGACAATAACACAACATTATCAAACTAAAATATAGCATTAATTTCATTGACAAAAAAAACTCTGTCATTTGTGAGCGACAGGCGAAGAGCAGCGAGGGTTAAAGCAGCGGCTTTACCGTATTAAACATGACAAACTGTGTCAGCGTCTCTTTCACTTTCAGTGCTCCACATCGCCACCTAGCCGTCTGGAGTGCACACTACATCCAATCTCACACACTGTTGCGTCACCATATGCAGATTCCCCCCCATAACGCTCGTCTAAACGCAGAATAAAAAGTGATAACGCAACGCCACTTTTGCGTTTTCTCCTCAGATCATGTCCGTGTAAACAGGGCCTGAGACGGCAGACGTCATTAAAAGTGCATTTTCAGTTGAATTTGGGGAAACCGCCTGAAGCATTTGTTGTGTTGAGATATTCCAGTGACTGCGGTGTGATTTGTTCATCGCAGCTAAACAGATGAAAGTCTGTATATTTTGCCAATAAACCTGATAATAAATTATTTTGATATTACTACGGTATATGAATATGGACCCTAACCCTCGTTCAGAACCACAGTATTACCAAAGCCCATTTACGCTACATAAAGAAGAAATCATGCTTTTGTAATTCATAATTATGACATTAAAAAATTATGTAGTGCTGTCAAATACACACATATTATATAAACAAACTTTTATGTTAGATGTTAGATCTATTTGACAGCACTAAAATTATGACATTACAACGTAATACAAGATGGAAATTGACATACTAAGTCAAAATTATGACTTTATATCAGAATTTCGACATTTTAATCTTGTAATTATAATTTCGATTTACCAAAGCCTGCTTTTTTTTCTCTTGTGTGGCAGAAATGGTCTTCCATAGATAACAGTGTTGTAATATAATGGGATTTTACACATTAAAAATAAGAAAAAAAGATTCAATACTCACGTCTGTCAGATTACAGCCCCTGAAACACACGAAGACATTATTAGAGAATACAGCACAGTTATAAACCCAACACACACACACACACACACACACACTAATGCTAAATGAAAACTCGCAATTAAACGACAGGTTTTCATCAGGCTAGCAGCTAACAACCCGCAGAAAACACACCAGCAGTTTAATTTCTTCACACTTTCCAGGTCCGAAGCTTTAGCCCGAGCCAGAACAAGTTTCCGGGTTAATTTCATGCTGATAAATATTAAGGTTTTGTTTGTAAGTGCGTCAATATTGATCCCGAACGCGTCTGGTGAACATCACATCTCTGCTTTCCGTAATCAGTCACTGCGCATGCGCGTCACTCCGCGTCCATGACAACAGGCGCGTTTCCATTCGCTCAGTTCACAGAGTCAACAGCAGAGGGCGACAAAACAACAACTATATATTAATAAATATTTAATTCCTAATAAAAATCAAAAGAAACTCACTTTAAAATAATAAATAGATATTATCCATGAAATTATTTTATCAGTAAGTTTAAAGAAGGTGTTTCTCCATTATGTTGTTTATAATACCAAATTATTTTGGTCCAAAGTTTCTATGTTTATTTTTGAGGTGTTTTACAAATGTGTCACTATAACTGATATAATGGTCTTGTTTATGGATTATGATACCGGTTTACTGGAAATGGATAATATAACTAAAATGATGGACTTTTTTCCACAGACTTTAGTTTTCTTACAACTCTCTGATTCAATACTGAACAATCGTAAAGCTGTTGGAAAGGATAGGCTATTGATGTTTTTTATACAAAATGCAGAATTGTGATATAATTTTTTTATAAATTCAAGTGTTTTTGTGTGACTCTATATTCCCCTTTTGTTATTGCAATGAAAAAAATACAGTTCTCGCATAATAACGCGTTTTAAGGGTTACAGAAAGGTTAATGTTTTTCCACTGTCTCTCAATAAACATAACATTACTATTAACTCATTAACTTTGTACGTTTAAAACATGACACATTATGCCATTAACTGCTTCAGTCAGCATTAGTTTTAATTGAGGAATTATCTGGAATTCGAGTCTTGCGTTAATAGTTTAATTACTCAGTTTAAGTCCAATAGCTATTCGATCATATTCGTCTAATTGTGGAGATAATTTGATAACGATCAGAAAAGTATAGCTCGAGGCGGGAGCGCGCAGAGCAAACAAGAGGCGGAGCGTGCGCGCCGCCGACACTATTCGTGCGCTACGTGCGGTGAATGTCAGAAGCTTTTCGACTGGGAACCAGTGCGAGTGTTTTCCCTCTGTTACTGGTTTATATCGGTGATTTCCATCATGCATGTGGACTTTGAGAAGCTGCGGATGAGCGGCGCGGGGAAAGCCATCGCGGTGCTGACCAGCGGCGGGGACGCGCAGGGTAAACAACACAATAAAGGAGAATAGAGCTCGCGCGCGCACGTTCTGGACAAAGAGTGTGTGAGACGCGAGAGTGCGATGCATTTTAAACGCGTCTCACACACTCTTCATTTTCAGTTCATCTGCATGCAAGCAATGTGTGTTACTAACTCTACCTGTAGAGATCCAGTCACTCTGCAAACACTGCTAAAACTCTGCACTGTGTGTGTGTGTGTGTGTGTGTGTGTGTGTGTGTGTGTGTGTGTGTGATACTAATGCAAAAGGATTTCTGCTCAGTGTATTTGTGTGATTCCTGATTTTCTGAGTTATCTGAGAGTATCTGGGGCAGAAGTAATGCCTGAACGGACTGTTATGTCACTTATTTGAGCAGCACTCTCTGTCATGAACCCCATCTAGTGTCTTTAGGCTTCTCTTGTTTGTTCATGGAATCGTTGGCACTGCATGTTGTGTGTGTTGCCAGATTGGATTGAGCATTGCATACACAGTTTGTCAAATCATGTACCTGTTGTTGCATTAAACACTAATGCACTTTATGCATTAAATGCATTTTGGTGTGTGTGTGTGTGTGTGTGTGTGTGTGTGTGTGTGTGTGATTTCCGCAGGTATGAACGCTGCTGTTCGAGCTGTAACACGCATGGGCATCTTCGTAGGCGCCAAAGTCTACCTGATCTATGAGGTAGGAGCTTCTGCTGGGCGAGAGACACTGAGCTTGTGTGATTCTAACCTCTCTCTCTCTCTCTCTCTCTCTCTCTCTCTCTCTCTCTCTCTCTCTCTCTCTCTCTCTCTCTCTCTCTCTCTCTCTCTCTCTCTCTCTCTCTCTCTCTCTCTCTCTCTCTCTCTCTCTCTCTCTCTCTCTCAGGGTTATCAAGGCCTGGTTGATGGAGGAGATAATATCAAACTCGCCAACTGGCAGAGCGTCACCAACATCATTCAGCTTGTAAGTCTGAGACGCTTCATCTGTGTTCAGTGTGTAATGTTGCTGTTTGAGCATGAAAGAGCTAGAGAAGGAGGGGCTTCATAGAGACAGGAAGTGAACAGAGCGTTACTGACAGACTGGGAAGAGAGGAGCCGCAACACTGGAGAATATGAGGAAAATAATCAATATTCAAGCAAGAAAAACATGTTCTAGTTGAGCTTGAAAACAACATTAAAGGGAAGCCTGACCATGAAACCAGGAGCATCAAACATGTAATGAATAAGTAAACGGGTTTAAATGTTCTAAAGAGTTACAGGTGGGTTTCTGCTGAAGCACTGAGCTGTCAATCATCCTGAGCTGTCAATCATCTTTCTCTGACTGACAGCAGCAGGATTGAGATTAAAGCGGCAGATTAAGTGTGAGATTACAGCAGCGATCCCCCCCCCCACACACACACACACACACATACACACACATCTGCAGACTAATCAAGAACACAGCTGAGTTCAGAATGGATTATGAAGTCAATTCACTGTATATACTGTATAATTCAGTTGTGCATTATGCAATAAATTGTGTGTGTGTGTGTGTGCCACTGATCGTGTGTTCCCTCCTCCTGTGGTCAGGGGGGCACCATCATCGGCAGCGCCCGCTGTAAGTCCTTCACGACTCGAGAGGGTCGTTTGTCCGCAGCGTTTCACCTGCTCCAGCGCAGCATCACCAACCTGTGTGTGTGTGGAGGAGACGGCAGCCTCACCGGGGCCAACATCTTCCGCAGCGAGTGGAGGAGCCTACTGACAGAGCTGGTGCAGCAGGGTACTGACTCACTGACTCACTCACACACTCACTGACTCACTCACAGACTCACTGACTCACTCACTGACTCACTCACTCACTCACTGACTCACTCACTGACTCACTCACTCACTCACTCACTCACTCACTCACTCACTCACTCACTGACTGACTCACTCACTCACTGACTCACTCACTCACACACTCACTCACTGACTCACTCACTGACTCACTCACTCACTCACTCACTCACTCACTCACTCACTGACTCACTCACTCACTCACTCACTGACTCACTCAGTCACTGACTCACTGACTCACTCACTGACTCACTGACTCACTCACTCACTGACTCACTCACTCACTGACTCACTCACTGACTCACTCACTCACTGACTCACTCACTCACTGACTCACTCACTCACTGACTCACTCACTGACTCACTCACTCACTGACTCACTGACTCACTGACTCACTCACTGACTCACTCACTGACTCACTCACTGACTCACTGACTCACTCACTGACTCACTCACTGACTCACTCACTCACTGACTCACTCACTGACTCACTCACTCACTGACTCACTCACTGACTCACTCACTCACTGACTCACTCACTGACTCACTCACTGACTCACTCACTCACTGACTCACTCACTTACTCACTCACTCACTCACTCACTCACTGACTCACACACACTTTTTTCAGAATTAAATGTAATTTCAGTTAATGTTTTTTTAAAGTGTTTTAGTTCACGGTATTAACGCTGGTTGTGTGTAAGTGATCGTTCACTGAAACCAGATCCTGATCTGCAGGTTTTCAGCAGGACTCGAGGACAGTTGTTAAAAAGGTTATTCCATTCCAGATTTGCACTGAGCTGAGGATTGAAGTGTGTGTGTGTGTGTGTGTGTGTGTGTGTGTGTGTGTGTGTGTGTTGCAGGCCGGATCACGGACTCTCTGGCGCAGCAGTTCACTCATCTGAACATCGTGGGTTTGGTGGGATCCATTGATAATGATTTCTGTGGAACTGACATGACAATCGGAGCCGATTCTGCTCTGCATCGCATCATGGAAGTTATTGATGCCATCACCACCACGGCACAGAGGTCTCACACGCACACACACACACACACACACACACACACACACACACACACACACACACACACACACACATACATGTGTATTTGCGATGAATGAGTTCTCTGACATGTGATGCTGCCAGTGACTCATGAATACACACATGCTCAGTGTGTTTAGTGTGTGTGAGACACGCAGCCTCTCTCACTCACTGACTCTCTCTCTCTCTCTCTCCTGTGTGTCAGTCATCAGAGGACGTTTGTGCTGGAGGTGATGGGCCGCCACTGCGGGTGCGTGTCACTTACTGTTCTTCTTCATGAGGCCATGTGGATCCGGTCTGATCCGGTGTGTGTGGGTCTGATCCGGTGTGTGTGTGGGTCTGATCCGGTGTGTGTGTAGGTCTGATCCGGATCCGGTGTGTGTGTGGGTCTGATCCGATGTGTGTGTAGGTCTGATCCGGATCCGGTGTGTGTGGGTCTGATCCGGATCCGGTGTGTGTGTGGGTCTGATCCGGTGTGTGTGTGGGTCTGATCTGGTGTGTTGGTCTGATCTGATCCGGTCTGATCCGGTGTGTGTGTGGGTCTGATCCGGTGTGTTGGTCTGATCTGATCCGGTCTGATCCGGTGTGTGTGTGGGTCTGATCCGGTGTGTTGGTCTGATCTGATCCGGTCTGATCCGGTGTGTGTGTGGGTCTGATCCGGTGTGTGTGTGTTGGTCTGATCCGGTGTGTGTGTGTTGGTCTGATCCGGTGTGTGTGTGGGTCTGATCCGGTGTGTGTGGGTCTGATCCGGTGTGTGTGTGGGTCTGATCAGGTGTGTGTGTGGGTCTGATCCGGTGTGTGGGTCTGATCCGGTGTGTGTGTGGGTCTGATCCGGTGTGTGTGTGGGTCTGATCCGGTGTGTGTGGGTCTGATCCGGTGTGTGTGGGTCTGATCCGGTGTGTGTGTGGGTCTGATTCGGTGTGTGTGGGTCTGATCCGGTGTGTGTTTGGGTCTGATCCGGTGTGTGTGTGGGTCTGATCCGGTGTGTGTGTGGGTCTGATCCGGTGTGTGTGTGGGTCTGATCCGGTGTGTGTGTGGGTCTGATCCGGTGTGTGTGTGGGTCTGATCCGGTGTGTGTGTGTAGGTCTGATCCGGTGTGTGTGTGTAGGTCTGATCCGGTGATATAGACTGTCTCTATATTGTCATTTCACTTTAAAATTGCTACTTAGCTAACTGGATTTAGCATATTATTGTATGATCACTGGCACTTATTATCTTATTGTTAGTATATTTATTTATTTATGTGGATGTGATAGGATGTTTTTATTTTAGATAGATTTTAATTTTACTATTTGTATGGCAACGTTGGATGGGGGTGGGATCTAAGCATTTCATTACATAACTTGTTATTGTAATGACAAATAAACTACCTTGTACCTTGTACCGGTGTGTGTGTGTAGGTCTGATCCGGTGTGTGTGGGTTTGATCCGGTGTGTGTGTGTGGGTCTGATCTGGTGTGTGTGTGTGGGTCTGATCCGGTGTGTGTGTGTAGGTCTGATCCGGTGTGTGTTGGTTTGATCCGGTGTGTGTGTGGGTCTGATCCGGTGTGTGTGTGTGGGTCTGATCCGGTGTGTGTGTGTGGGTCTGATCCGGTGTGGGTCTGATCCGGTGTGTGTGGGTCTGATCCGGTGTGTGTGTGGGTCTGATCCGGTGTGTGTGTGGGTCTGATCCGGTGTGTGTGTGGGTCTGATCCGGTGTGTGTGTGGGTCTGATCCGGTGTGTGTGTGGGTCTGATCCGGTGTGTGTGTGTGGGTCTGATCCGGTGTGTTTGTGGGTCTGATCCGGTGTGTGTGTGGGTCTGATCCGGTGTGTGTGTGGGTCTGATCCGGTGTGTGTGTGGGTCTGATCCGGTGTGTGTGTGTGGGTCTGATCCGGTGTGTGTTTGGGTCTGATCCGGTGTGTGTGTGTGGGTCTGATCCGGTGTGTGTGTGTTGGTCTGATCCGGTGTGTGTGTGTTGGTCTGATCCGGTGTGTGTGTGGGTCTGATCCGGTGTGTGTGTGGGTCTGATCCGGTGTGTGTGTGGGTCTGATCCGGTGTGTGTGTGGGTCTGATCAGGTGTGTGTGTGGGTCTGATCCGGTGTGTGTGTGGGTCTGATCCGGTGTGTGTGTGGGTCTGATCCGGTGTGTGTGGGTCTGATCCGGTGTGTGTGGGTCTGATCCGGTGTGTGTGTGGGTCTGATTCGGTGTGTGTGGGTCTGATCCGGTGTGTGTGTGTGGGTCTGATCCGGTGTGTGTGTGTGGGTCTGATCCGGTGTGTGTGTGGGTCTGATCCGGTGTGTGTGTGGGTCTGATCCGGTGTGTGTGGGTCTGATCCGGTGTGTGTGGGTCTGATCCGGTGTGTGTGTATAGGTCTGATCCGGTGTGTGTGGGTTTGATCCGGTGTGTGTGTGGGTCTGATCCGGTGTGTGTGGGTTTGATCCGGTGTGTGTTTGGGTCTGATCCGGTGTGTGTGGGTCTGATCCGGTGTGTGTGGGTCTGATCCGGTGTGTGTGTGGGTCTGATTCGGTGTGTGTGTGGGTCTGATCCGGTGTGTGTGTGTGGGTCTGATCCGGTGTGTGTGTGGGTCTGATCCGGTGTGTGCGTGTAGGTCTGATCCGGTGTGTGTGTGTGGGTCTGATCCGGTGTGTGTGTGGGTCTGATCCGGTGTGTGTGTGGGTCTGATCCGGTGTGTGTGTGTGGGTCTGATCCGGTGTGTGTTTGGGTCTGATCCGGTGTGTGTGTGTGGGTCTGATCCGGTGTGTGTGTGTTGGTCTGATCCGGTGTGTGTGTGTGTTGGTCTGATCCGGTGTGTGTGTAGGTCTGATCCGGTGTGTGTGTGGGTCTGATCCGGTGTGTGTGTGGGTCTGATCCGGTGTGTGTGTGGGTCTGATCAGGTGTGTGTGTGGGTCTGATCCGGTGTGTGTGTGGGTCTGATCCGGTGTGTGTGTGGGTCTGATCCGGTGTGTGTGGGTCTGATCCGGTGTGTGTGTGGGTCTGATCCGGTGTGTGTGTGGGTCTGATTCGGTGTGTGTGGGTCTGATCCGGTGTGTGTGTGTGGGTCTGATCCGGTGTGTGTGTGTGGGTCTGATCCGGTGTGTGTGTGGGTCTGATCCGGTGTGTGTGTGGGTCTGATCCGGTGTGTGTGGGTCTGATCCGGTGTGTGTGTGTAGGTCTGATCCGGTGTGTGTGTATAGGTCTGATCCGGTGTGTGTGGGTTTGATCCGGTGTGTGTGTGGGTCTGATCCGGTGTGTGTGGGTTTGATCCGGTGTGTGTTTGGGTCTGATCCGGTGTGTGTGGGTCTGATCCGGTGTGTGTGGGTCTGATCCGGTGTGTGTGTGGGTCTGATTCGGTGTGTGTGTGGGTCTGATCCGGTGTGTGTGTGTGGGTCTGATCCGGTGTGTGTGTGGGTCTGATCCGGTGTGTGCGTGTAGGTCTGATCCGGTGTGTGTGTGTAGGTCTGATCCGGTGTGTGTGTGTAGGTCTGATCCGGTGTGTGTGGGTTTGATCCGGTGTGTGTGTGGGTCTGATCTGGTGTGTGTGGGTTTGATCCGGTGTGTGTGGGTCTGATCCGGTGTGTGTGTGTGGGTCTGATCCGGTGTGTGTGTGTGGGTCTGATCCGGTGTGTGTGTGTGGGTCTGATCCGGTGTGTGTGTGTGGGTCTGATCCGGTGTGTGTGGGTCTGATCCGGTGTGTGTGTGGGTCTGATCCGGTGTGTGTGGGTCTGATCCGGTGTGTGTGGGTCTGATCCGGTGTGTGTGGGTCTGATCCGGTGTGTGTGTGTAGGTCTGATCCGGTGTGTGTGTGGGTCTGATCCGGTGTGTGTGTGGGTCTGATCCGGTGTGTGTGGGTCTGATCCGATGTGTGGTGGGTCTGATCCGGTGTGTGGTTCTCCAGGTATCTGGCGGTGGTCTCGGCTCTGGCGTCCGGCGCCGACTGGCTCTTCATCCCAGAGGCTCCGCCAGAGGACGGCTGGGAGGATCACATGTGCGCTCGACTGGGAGAGGTCAGAGTTCAGGCTTTATGATCCTGGGACACACTGACACCTAAAGTAAACCCATGCTGTTAAAAACTGGTTTTATACGTGGCTGGCCCCGCCCATTTTCAGGGGCTCAGGTGTAATTGGACAAATTAATATAATCTCACATTTTTATATAACCAAAACATTTTATAGTAAATATAAAAATATTATTATAATAAAAATATTTTTTACTAGTAGATAGAAGCAAGATAAGAAATATATCTATTAAAATAAAAGCACTAAATAAAAAAAAATAATAATAATTTTATTTTACATTAGTTGAAAAATGTATTTAGTAATATTCATGGCTGTCTTCATTTCTTTATTTTCAAATCAATTTTAAACCATCAAACTTTACTTTGACTAGAAAACCCCCTGGTGAATCACCGCAGTTACTGTTATTTACTGATCTCAGTTTTATTTTGAATAAGAGTGCAATATTTTAGCTTGTAGAAAGTATTTGACTTTAGTGTGTGTGTGTGTGTGTGTGTGTGTGTGTGTGTGTGTGTGTGTGTGTGTGTGTGTGTGTGTGTGTGTGTGTGTGTGTGTGTGTGTGTGTGTGTGTGTGTGTGTGTGTGTGATCAGAGTCGCAGTAAAGGCTCTCGTCTGAACATCGTGATCATCGCAGAAGGAGCGATCGACAAACACGGCCAGCTGATCTCCTCCAACTACATCAAAGATGTGAGCCTCTCAGATGATGATGTTCAGCTGTGTGAGATCTTCAGACTCGTGTTCTGACTGTGTGTGTGTGTGTGTGTGTGTGTGTGTGTGTGTGTGTGTGTGTGTGTGTGTGTGTGCGCGCAGCTGGTGGTTCAGCGGTTGGGTTACGACACACGGGTCACTGTACTGGGTCACGTTCAGAGAGGAGGAACACCGTCTGCCTTTGACAGAGTCCTGGTGAGTCCATGTTCAACACACACACACACTCTCTCTCTCTCACACACACTCACACACACACACTCTCTCACACACACACACACACACACACACACATATATGCTCACTGACTCGCTCACTGACTCACTGACTGACTGACTCACTCACTGACTGACTCACTGACTGACTCGCTCACTCACTGACTGACTCACTGACTGACTGACTCGCTCACTGACTCACTCACTGACTGACTCGCTCACTGACTCGCTCACTGACTGACTCGCTCACTGACTGACTCACTCACTGACTGACTCACTCACTCACTGACTGACTCACTCACTGACTGACTCACTCACTGACTGACTCACTCACTGACTGACTCGCTCACTGACTCACTGACTTGCTCACTGACTCGCTCACTGACTGACTCGCTCACTGACTGACTCGCTCACTGACTGACTCACTCACTCACTGACTGACTCACTGACTGACTGACTCGCTCACTGACTGACTCACTGACTCGCTCACTGACTCGCTCACTGACTCGCTCACTGACTGACTCACTCACTGACTGACTCACTGACTGACTCACTGACTGACTGACTGACTCACTGACTGACTCACTGACTGACTCACTGACTGACTCACTGACTGACTCACTGACTGACTGACTGACTGACTGACTGACTGACTGACTGACTCACTCACTGACTCACTCACTCACTCACTCACTCACTCACTCACTCACTCACTCACTCACTCACTCACTCACTCACTCTCACTGACTCACTCACTCACTCACTCACTCACTCACTCACTCACTCACTCACTCACTCACTCTCACGGACTCACTCACTCACTCACTGACTCACTGACTGACTCACTGACTGACTGACTTTTTATTATTAAACCTTTATTTTTACAGGCAAGTCATTAAGAACAAGTTCTTATTTACAATGGCGGCCTGACAAGTGGAATAACCACTTAGGGAAAGGGAAGGAGGGCTAAAATACTGACTGACTCACTGACTGACTCACTGACTGACTCACTGACTGACTCACTGACTGACTCACTGACTGACTCACTGACTGACTCACTGACTGAGTCACTGACTCACTCACTGACTGACTCACTGACTGACACTCACTGACTGACTCACTGACTGACTCACTGACTGACACTCACTGACTGACTCACTGACTGACTCACTGACTGACTGGCTCACTGACTGACTCACTGACTGACTCACTGACTCACTCACTCACTGACTCACTCACTCACTGACTGACTGACTCACTCACTCACTCACTCACTCCCTGACTCACTCCCTGACTCACTCACTGACTCACTCCCTGACTCACTCCCTGACTCACTCACTGACTCACTCACTGACTCACTCACTGACTCACTCACTGACTCACTCACTGACTCACTCACTGACTCACTCACTAAATAATATAGTGTAAGAATAGTATGTTAAACGGCCTTGGGTCAGAAAGCCACTAATACCGTGCGTGTGTGTGTGTGTGTGTGTGTGTGTGTGTGTGTGTGTGTAGAGCAGTAAGATGGGTGTGGAAGCTGTGGTTGCGCTGCTGGAAGCGACTCCTGAGACGTCAGCTGTCGTGATCGGCCTGTCGGGGAATCAGGCCATGCGTCTGCCGCTCATGGAGTGTGTGAACATGGTGAGTTACACACACACCGCGACCCTTGACCTTCCGCCTGCCGGAGCAGTGCAGAGCACACACACGACACTGAGTGTGTGTTCCTGTGTTTCAGACGAAAGAGGTCCAGAAAGCCATGAATGAGAAGAGGTTTGAAGAGGCGATCCAGTTGCGTGGGAAGTGAGTTCCTCTCGGGTGTGTGTTGTGATTGTTGTGAGTCTCTGAACTCATCGGTTACTTCCTCACGCAGGAGCTTCGAGAACAACTGGAACACGTACAAGCTCCTGGCGCATCATCATCCGGCGCCGGCGAAGGTGCGCACCTCCTGCAAGCACTGTATACCGCGGTTCCCTATTGCTGTGCTAATGAGTGTCTCGTGCTCGTCATCCAGAAGAACTCTGTTCTTAAAAATATTTAGTTGAAACTTTATTCGTCTCTGGAACAATTTTTCTAATATGAACCAATAATATCACAGCCCACCTCTGTCCCCTTAAGGTGTGTGTGTGTGTGTGTGTGTGTGTGTGTGTGTGTGTGTGTGTGTGCTCCTCCAGAGTAACCACTCGATGGCGATCCTGAACGTGGGCGCTCCGGCTGCAGGGATGAACGCTGCTGTGAGGTCAGCGGTGCGCGTGGGACTCGCTCAGGGTCACATGGTTTACAGCGTTCACGACGGCTTCGAGGGTCTGGCCAATGGCAGGGTGAGAATCACAGTCACATGATCCGATCATCTCTTCCTCTCTTCATCTTAGTGTTGTTAAAAGTGTCGACTTCGGTACT